>NC_057798.1:170787666-170795195 GCF_018294505.1 Triticum aestivum
AAACATCACTCATATCCATATTTCTGAGAGAGAGCTCTAGCTCCTTGTGTTGATTTCAAAGGGACTCCACTCCAAACATTGATCATTTGATTTATAGTCACCTCATTGCTTTCCACCAAAATCCTCTCCTACCAAAGAAAAAATCTGTGAGAGTATTTGAGTGCTGAGAAGATTATCTTTTGAAGCACAAGAGCAAGGAGTTCATCATCAACAACAACATCTATTATCATTTGGAGGGTGATGCCCTCCTAGATCGACTAGGTGTGCTGGGAAGTTTCCAAACTTTGTGGAGAAGCCAAGAAGTTTGCGAGAGCTTGGAGATCGCCTACTTCATGAAGATCTACCCGAGTGAGGCTAGTCCTTCGTGGGTATAAACCATGGTGGAATATGTGTGGTTGATTCTTCGTGGACCCTTCATGGACTCGATTTCTCCGTGGAATCTTGCAACCGAGATCTTCGTGATCTTAGATCCTCTGTGGATCGAAGCCTCCATCAACGTGGATGTACGGTAGCATCACCTATCAGAACCACGGGTAAAAAATCTTCACCATGTCAACATTGCTAGCTAAGTTAAATCAAGCTCCTACTTTACTAGCACTTGCAATTCTTTACTTTCCACTCGTGAAAAACTTGCAATTCATGACAAACTTCGACAAATGTTTTAAATGCTTGCGAAGTTTCATCATGTAATGACATTCATGGAACTCGTGAAAAAAATCAGCACTCCAAAATGCTCTCGAAAATAACTTTTTTTCAAGACTTCCACAAATGTTTTCTCATGATGAAATATTGCAATTACTTAGAACAGTTTTCAATGTTTGACACAAAAACAATCAAATTGTTTGAATTTGTTATAAAAAAATAGAGTTTACTGTTCACCCGAACTCATTTGAGTTCGAGCTAAAAAACATCATTTATTACTTTGTAGAATCTCATTACAAAGTCATGGCTAGGATTTATTTTTTATTAACTTTTCTCATTTGAGTGCTATGATAATAGAATCCCCTCTCACATCGGTGTCACATCACATTTTTCTTACATAACAATGCATGATACTCTTACAACACTCCCACTACGGAAGTCTAAAAAGAATGAACAAATAGCCGTGAATGAGTGGGATGTAACCAGAAACTGCAGTTGTTCTTTCGAATTACTCATGTATTTTTTCTAAAACGGTAGAAATGTAGATACTCACAACACACACATATATTTGCCATATGAATACAAGATTAACGAAGTTAACACAGACGCGTCATAACCGAGGGAAAAGTCTCCTTCTATTGAAGAAACATTACCGGACTAAAATAAATTTATGAAAACGCGACCACCAGTGTCAAGTCTAAAACTTGAAACCTATTGGGCTGGTTGCACAAGGAACCTAACTATCTGACATACGCCGAGTCTGTGAATTACTAAGTAGTGATCTATATAAACGTCTTTATATTTCTTTACAGAGTGAGTACTCATTTACTGTTTTTTATTTGTTAATCATGGTGGAACGATCCTTGGCTCCTTGCGTGCACACTGCATAGGAGAATCTAGGGTCACGTTCACCGAAAAATGCGAGCCACACTCGTACGCATGTGCCGAATCATGGGGTCAACTAACGAAGCGGTGAAGTAGCTGCTCGTAGGGAGCATTGGATCCGAAGCCTAGAAAAGTTAGAGCTGGAGTAGGGCCAAAGCGAAGCCAGCTCACGGAAGAACACCCTTTTTCTGTTGTGCACACCATTGAAGAACATATGATCTCTTGATTTTCCTTCAAAATCCTTCTCAACTCTTTTTTTTTCGAGGAACCATCCATTTCAACTATGAAGCATAACACTCACTAATTAATCTTCAGATGTCTGCCCTGGCAACAAAAAAAATCTAAGATGTATGCACTGCACACACACACACACACACACACACACACACACACACACACACACACACACACACACACACATCTATCTAGCTTGGTGGCGGTTGGATCTAAGTCTAACGAGGAGGCTTGCTGGCAGTTGGTGCCCTCCGGATCGTCGTGGAAAGCCACCAACGACGGATGGTGACCTGTTTCTATTGCAAACAAAGTAATGGAGAAGCCCCCCACCCCTGTACATGCTCTTCGCCAAACATTAGGTATCCGTTGACCCGCTGCTTCTTTTCTGCTAGATTTCGCGTTCAGTGCAAGTTTTCTATCGCTCGAGCGACAGTTTCGCAATCGCAGAAGCCCTCCACCCAAAAGGGTACTGCTCAAGAGAGGCGACAATTTTATTTTACTTTTTTTAAAGGAGGATAGCCCGGCCTCTGCTTCTGGATGATACATGCAGCCATATTATTTAATGAAAGTATGAACACAAAATCTGAGGTCCAATACCGGCTCACAAAAGTAGCCAAAGCAAAATAAAATAGAATATGCCACAACCGGCGAAAGAACAGTCTACGATGACTAAACTCCTAGCCTATTATTAGCTCGCCATCCAAATCGGTTGAAATAATGTAACGCCCCGGATCCGACGCGCCACGTGTCTTCCAGTTATTCGCCGTCGTTGCCATGTCATTGCTTGCGTGTTGCATTTTGTCATGTCATCATCTGCATTTCATCTAGATGTTTTTCAAAACTTGCATTCGTTCGGGTTCCCCCGGTTCTCTCCGTTGTCCCACCTTGCAGCCGGACTTGTCCGTCCGCCGCCGGACACACAGCGCCGCCGCCCCGTGCGAACCATCGCCCACCACGTGTCGCCTCCGCCGCCACCCGTCCCACGTGCCGCCGCTGGCCCGCGCGAGCCCATCCGCCGCCGTCGCCCGAGGCGCCCTGCGCCCGAGCGCCTCCCGTGTCCGCCCGCCGGCGCCGCCCTCCTCCGCTGCCCGACGCCTCCTCGCCAGTGCGCCACCTTGCCGTCGTCGCCGGTCGTCTCCGCCGCCGCGTGGAGCTCGCCGCCGCCCCGCGCGCTCCCGCGCCTCCTCTTCTCCGCCCCCGGCCAGATTCGGTCGCGGGAGGGCCGGATCCGGAGACCCCGAGCTCCTCCGCCAACCCCGAGCTCACCGGCTGTCATCTCCGTCCTCTCTGGCGAAGCTCCGGTCATCCTCGGGAAGTGTGCCTTCGAACCCTAGATCCAGATCCGAGAGGGGTATATTTTCCAAGTCCCTAAAATATTTACATTCAGGTGTCATGTTCATCATGTCATAACTTCTTTCATTTAGCTCCGTTTTGTGCATATAATATGTCAAAATGTTCACCATGAGATGCTCTTAATTTTATTCCATTGTGCCATGATTGTTCGAGTCCATCTTCATGCCAAATTCTTTGTTGCAAGAGTGCTATATGATGTTAACTGCTGTCTGTTATCAGAACTTGCTGTTTTGTCTTTTTCATTACATTTTGTGTGTGCATCCTATTATCTTGATGCCTACATGAGTTTTGAGCCATATCATGCCATATTTACAGTGGTGTAATCCATATATTTTTTTGAGTCTTCTGTGAGTGCATCAAGCTCGTGAAGTAGGGTACTTGTTGTTACTGTTTTGCTAAACTGAATCTGTTATATCATGATGTTATGTAAACCTGCTAATACAAGTCATTCTATGCATAATCTGGAGATGTTCGCTAAGGATGTTTTGTTATACATGTCATGGTCTATCCACCCGTGCCCTTGGTTGCATTTATAGCCTGCTATAGCTTGTCGTAATCTTGCTCTCAATTTGCTAAATAATATTGTTGTCAGCCTGTTAACATTAAGTTCTGTTTTGACATGTCAATAACTAGTGATCCATGTACCCTATAGACTTGCTCTTGACATGCTTAGCTTCATAAATGTGTCTTATTACTGTTGGTCACCTTTTCATACCATTTGTTGCTCTGCGGTGAGTTACACAAGCTCACCAACATGCCTACTTATCGTTGTTCCTGCCATGTTCGGTTATTCTGAATCTGTCATATCATTTGTCATGTTTGCATGGATGCTACTTTTTTGTTGATCTTTGGAATTAGTTCATTAAGGGAGATTTGTTATTTGTCTTTAGTATTAGCATGCCATGCTCTATTTTGCCATGATAGCATGCTATAACATGTTGTTTGATATCTCTAAACATTGCAACCTGATGTTATTTCTGCCATGTCCAGTGATTTCTGCTAAGTGTGTGAAGTGTTATTATTTGCAATTTTTCCATGTCCTTTTGAGCATGTTGTAGTGATTTCTAAAGATAGCTCAGTATTCATATTTTGTCATGCTTTACATGTACATCATGTCCATGCCTTTTGTTTTTATGTTGAGGTGTTGTAGCATATTGTTTTTTATGCTTGTGAGATGCCTAGTTGCTGTTTTGGACAGTGTCAGGACCCCGACTCAATGTCACATCGATCTAGCCTGTAACACCTCATATCACTTTGCGTCCTCACGCACGGTATTCCCACGGGTGTCGCCTTACCTTTGCCCGGGACCGTTTGCGCCTTTTGGCTCACGTATATGATGATGTCGCTAGCATCCATATGATAAGGAGTCCGGGCTGACATGACTAGTCGTAAACCCAAAGTGGCACAGACTTACAGGGACAGGCATCCATGACCCAGCATCGAACGTGTCGGTCATCAGCAAGTGGGTCCGGGCTGTAGCACTGGGCTAGCAGGACTCCGGTAAACCGGGCTGTAGCGGGCTAACAGGGCTCCGGTACTCAATGCGTGACATTTCCCGGTAAGAGAGGCTAATAAAGATAAACAACTAGATAGTCAGATCCCACACATACCAAGCATTTCAATCATACGCACAATATGCTCGATATGTGCAAATACAACAAGGCATCACAACATGACTCTACGACACAAGTACTTTATTTAAAAGCTCAGAGAGCCATACATAACATACATACAAGTACGGGTCACACGACCCACATTCAAGTCATACAGTCATACAAACCAGCAGCGGAAGTAACTTGTCTGAGTACAGACAACTAGTAAAATAAAAGAGGCTTGGAAAGCCTAGCTATACTACGTGGACCTTCACAAGCTCAGGATTACCACCTGGGCCTCAGTCTACTCATCGATGTCAACGTCTACGAAGAACCCATCAGAAGGGGTTGCAGCGTCTTCTGTAAAATGTAAATTATAGCAACATGAGTACAAAGGTACCCAGCAAGACTTACGTCAGATCCTACATACATGCACATTATCAAGAAGGGTTGGTGGAGTTATTGCAGCAAGCCAGCTTTGACTCTTGGCTAAAACTATCCTACGAGACTCCAACTTGAAATGGTTTTGCGCACACGAGTCCACTACTCACCACTTCAATACACCACCGAGGATCCACCTCCGTCATCCTACGGAAGAGCCATCCTCGGCACTCACGCTTATCTTGAGATTTTTAGTAGTATCCATTCACTTGTCTATGAACTGTATAAGCAACCAAGTAGTCCTTTAGCGCGGACGCGGCTATTCGAATAGATCATGTTAACCCTGCAGGTGTGTACTTCCTCATACATGTTTCCACCACTTAGCGTCTGCACACGACATGTGCTCGGCAGACTTCAAGCGAAAGCCGACGTGGGTGTAGACCACGACCTACCTAAACACCTAAGTCTCTAGTCCAGGTTTATCGCCTATCCAGGTTCCATCCGCAGGGAGTCCGGCCGAGGTTTCCCATACGGCCCCGAACGATGTGTACAGGGTTCCCGAGATACCTAACGGGTATTCGATACACCGTGCCACGTACCTACCGCATCACAGCCCACCCCGCGGGTCAGCGCTGTCCACGGCCTCCAGTAAGCTACAAACACCAGAAACTACTTGCAACTCCTGGACAGAGGACTAGGGTGAATAAGAAGTCGAGCGGGGTCATATTTCAGGGCCCAATGCATGGTAGTAGCTGAATCTTAAATCACGCATACAGATCTCAGTTCTTAAGGTCGGCTTCAATGAAACAACCCACCATGTACTCCTACATGGCCTCTCATCGATACCTTTACCAAATCGTGTTCACCACATCACTCTCATTACCGACATGATCATTTCACTCTAGCCCATCACCCAGATGAACCAGACCTGACACGACTCTAAGCATAGCAGGCATAGCAAGGTAGGAACAACACATACATATGGCTCAATCAATTCCTACACATGCTAGTGGGTTTCATCTAATTACTGTGGCAATGACAGGTCATGCAGAGGAAATGGGTTCAACTACCGTAGCACACAGCAGTTTGAAACGCGTTGTCTTAATGCAGTAAAAGAGAGCAAGAGCGAGAACATGGGATTGTATCGACATGATCAAATGGTTGGTTGCTTGCCTGATGGATCGATGCACGGATATGGTTCTTCGCTAGGGTAATCACGGTACTCCTCGGAGGCAGAACCTGCCGCAAAGAACACCGATACACAACCATCACCAAACAATGTGCGACAATATGATGCATGCATGAAACATGGCAATATGAGTGTGTTGGGCTAATGCAACTAAAACCAGATGGGTTTGAATCAATTTGAACCAAAGATTCAAATTTCAAACTCATAAATGGCCCTTTAAAGTGTTTTATCTTGTTCTGCACTAAACCTCAAGTTAGCTTGTTTAAACATGCATGAAACTAGTACAGATGGATAGATTGGATTTTTTTGATCATTTTTCATATATAATTTGTTTGATTTGGAGCTACGGTTGAATTTATATGAATTTTTAAAGTTTGGGTTATTTTCTGGAATTTATAAATCATTTTAGATTTATTTTAATTCCAGAAAAGGTTTATTGGGTCAGCATGAGGTCATGCTGACCTCAGCAAGTCAACAGACCGGCCCAGGTCAAACTGACCAGTGGGTCCAGGGTGTCAGTGGATAATTAACTAATTTAATTTAGTTTAAACTAATCTGGATAATTAGCAGAAGGGGGGCCCACCTCTCATTGACTCAACAGAGTCAACCAGGGCCCACCCGTGGTCAAAGTCAAAACGGCTGCACCGGCGTTTAGCCGCCGGCGAGCCCGACGCGGCGGCGGAAGTGGTTTTGGCCGTTCCGGCCACCAAATGGGGCGCGGAGGGCATCTACGTGGAGCTGGGGACGAACCGCAGCTCTTGGTGGAGCGAGTTGAGGTCAGGGTGGCCGGAGTTGGCGCCGGCGACGACCTAGGCGGTCACCGGGGTTCGGGTGAAGGTGAACTCGGGGCTAGGGTGTGCGGTGAGGTGCGGGGAGTGCACGATTGGACTCAACGCAACGTGGTGAGTGCGTTGGACACCGTGAGTTGGCCGGAGGATGGCCAGGAGCACGTCGGCGACGAGATCCGCGGCGGTGCGTGCGGGTGATCTTCGTGCGGTGGCTACACGGCTCGGGGCAAGAGAGGAAGGGTAGGAGGGGTAGCTAGGCTCACAGAGCACCCGTAGAGGCCACCGGCGGTGTCGGGGACGAGCTGATGTGGCGACGGTGTTGAAGGGGATCTCCGACGACGACGAACTCGGGCGAGGTCCGTGCGGTGGACTCGGGCCACACGAGCACACGGGGCTCGGCTTGCTCGAAGGAGAGGAGGGTGGCAGAGCTCGTGGACACGGTGGCACGGCGTGGGGTTGACGGAG
>NC_057798.1:170795416-170813639 GCF_018294505.1 Triticum aestivum
GATGGAGCGGCGGCGGTGGCGTCGGCCATGGCTGGGGAGCGCGAGGGGGAGGAGCTGGAGAGGAGAGGGGGCGTCTGGGGGGTTCGGGGGAGAGAGAGGGGTCGATCCACGTCGTTAGCCGGGTGAGTGGAGCGGCGAGGCGGCGAGCAGGTGCGTGGCACCCATGCGGTGCTCGCCGTCGAGCACCTTGCCTGCCTGCCTGGTCGGCAAGCAGCTCGCTGGCGCGGCGCTGGGCTGGGCCGGCACGTGGGCCGGGTTGCAGGCGCCAGGTAAGTCCTTCCTTTCTGTTTTTTTTCTTTTTCTATTTTTCTGCAACTTTGTTGAATTATTAAAAATACCTAGGCAACTCCTAAAATCACCAAACTGCTCCTGGTCCAAAGTTGGAATATTTCCAACATGAAACATTTCAGTTTAGGAATATTTGAGCATTTGAAATATTTTATATAATTTTAAATGCCCAAATTCAAATACTTATCATTTAATTCAAAGACCCTAAGATGACCTAGAAAATTGTGCAACACTTTTGGCAGAGGTTCTGAACCAAGACAAAAATGATGGACATTTTAGAAGGGTATTTTAGGTTCATTGAAAAAGTTTTTTAGTAAACCCTAGTTGGTTTCAGAGGGGGCTGGGGGTTCTGACATCCCCATTTCAAGTTTCTGATGAAAGGATAGACATGATGCAACACTCTAATGCATGAACTAGCTAGGGTGTGACAACTCACCCCCACTCAAAAGAATCTCGACCCGAGATTTGGGTTCCTCCGGGAAGAAGGCGGGATACTCGAGTCGAAGACGATCCTCCCTTTCCCAAGTTGCTTCATTCTCAGAATGGTGCGACCATTGAACCTTGAGAAACTTGATATTATGACGTCGAGTGGTACGCTGAGCTTGATCGAGGATATGAACGGGGTACTCTCGATACGTGAGATTATCTTGGAGATCAAGCGTTTCGTGGTCTACTCCACGGATAGGATCCAAGAAGCAACGCCTGAGTTGAGAAACGTGGAAGACGTCGTGGACTCTGGAGAGATGCGGAGGTAGTTCCAATTGGTAGGCAACTTCTCCTCGTTTTGCGAGAATGCGAAAGGGTCCAATGTAACGAGGAGCCAATTTTCCCTTGATACCGAAGCGATGGGTTCCCTTCAGAGGAGTAACCCGAAGGTAAGCCTTCTCGTCAACCTCAAAAGTCATAGCCTTATGTTTTCGGTCATATTGACTCTTTTGACGAGATTGGGCTGTTTTCAACTTTTCACGAACGATGCGAACTTGCTCTTCTGCTTCCTGAATCATATTCGGGCCAAAGAATTGTCTTTCCCCGGTTTCTGACCAGTTAAGAGGTGTTTGACACCTTCGTCCATAGAGAACTTCAAAAGGGGCTTTGCCCAAGCTGGATTGATAGCTGTTGTTATAAGCAAATTCGGCAAATGGAAGGCATTTCTCCCACTCCATTCCAAATGAGATAACAGAAGCTCGAAGCATGTCTTCTAGAATCTGGTTGACGCGTTCCACTTGACCACTTGATTGAGGGTGGAAAGCGGTACTAAAAGAAAGGCGGGTTCCCATAGCATTTTGGAAACTTTCCCAAAATCGAGAGGTGAAAAGACTTCCTCGATCCGAGTTAATTTCCAAAGGAACACCATGGAGAGACACTATTCGGGAGATGTACAAGTCTGCTAACTGACTAGCAGTTATACTCTCACGAACAGGCAGGAAATGGGCCACTTTGGAAAGACGATCGATAACGACGAAGATAGCATTATTCCCTCTCTTGGTCCTGGGAAAACCGGTGATGAAGTCCATACCAATTTTATCCCATTTCCATTCAGGAATAGCTAGGGGTTGAAGGGTGCCAGCAGGCCGTTGATGCTCTGCTTTTACACGACGGCAGACGTCGCAATTAGCAATATAATGAGCAATTTCTCTCTTCATCCTAGTCCACCAGAACCTCTGGCGTAGGTCCTAATACATCTTGGTACTACCGGGATGAATGGTGAAAGGAGATTCATGAGCCTCCTTAAGGATCAACTGCCGTAGATGCTGGTTCTTGGGAACCACTAAACGGTTCTCAAAGTACACAACACCATGATCATTTGTGGAGAAACATCTAGCACCTCCACTAGCAATGTTCTCCTTGATCTTAGATATTCCCTTATCTCGCTTTTGGGCAGCGACGATTTGATCCGTAAGAGTAGGTTTCGCCACCAAGGTGGAAAGAAATCCTTGAGGAACAATGTGAAGGTTAAGCTTCCGAAATTCCTCATGGAGAAGCGGTTGACTTTGTTGTAACATCAGGTTGTTACAATAAGATTTACGACTTAGCGCACCAGCCATGACGTTGGCTTTCCCTGGGGTGTAAGTTATTCCTAAGTCGAAATCTGTGATCAACTCGACCCAACGTCTTTGCCTGAGATTTAAATCCGGTTGGGTGAATATATACTTCAGACTTTGGTGATCAGTGTAGATTTCGCAACGATTACCGAGAAGGTAATGTCGCCATGTTTTGAGTGCATGGACTACAGCTGCAAGCTCTAGATCATGAGTGGGGTAGTTTTCCTCATGTGGGTGTAATTGCCGTGAAGCATAAGCAATTATGTGTCGATCTTGCATGAGAATACAGCCTAGTCCTTGTCGCGATGCGTCACAGTAGATAACAAAATCCTTGGAAAAATCCGGTGGTACCAGTACGGGAGCAGAGGTTAAACGTCTTTTCAGTTCCTGGAAACTGTGCTCACATTGTGGAGTCCACTCGAACTTTTTATCTTTCTTGAGGAGTTCAGTTAGAGGTTTGGCAACTTTGGAGAAATTCTCGACAAAGCGACGGCAATAGCTCGCTAGGCCAAGGAAACTCCGAACTTGCTTGACCGATTCAGGTGGAGTCCAATTAAGGACGTGTTGAACTCGCTCAGGGTTAACAGCAATGCCTTTACCAGAAATTACATGTCCAAGATAGGTCACTTCTGACAACCAGAATTCACATTTAGAAAATTTGGCATAAAGCCGATGCTCTCGAAGTTTCTTCAACACTAGCCTTAGGTGTTCGGCATGTTCTTCCTCGTTCTTGGAGTAGATGAGTATATCATCGAGGTAAACCACGACGAATTTATCCAAATACTCCATGAAGATTGAGTTCATCAACCGAGAGAAGGTGGCTGGAGCGTTGGTTCAACCGAAGGACATGACGGTGTACTCGTATTGGCCATAACGAGTAACAAAGGTCGTTTTCGGAATGTCCCCGTTCCTGATTTTGATTTGACGGTAGCCCAACCTCAAATCCATTTTAGAGAAGACTGAGGATCCAGCGAGCTGATCATACAGGTCGTTGATCCTGGGGAGCGGATATTTGTTCTTAATTGTGACCAAGTTGACAGGTCGATAATCTACAACCATCCGGTCCGTACCATCCTTCTTTTTGACGAAGAGGACGGGGCAAGCCCAAGGAGATGAACTAGGTCGGATGAAACCCTTTTTCAAGGACTCATCGAGTTGTTTCTTAAGCTCGGCTAGTTCAAAAGGTGCCATCTTGTAGGGTCTTCTGGAAATCGGGACAGTTCCTGGAATGAGATCTATCACGAATTCGACATCTCTGTCAGGTGGAACACCTGGCAATTCCTCTGGGAAGACATCCGGAAAGTCACGTACTACCGGAACGTCCTCAAGGTCTGGCAAAGGCTGGCGTTAAGAGAATATAACTATCGCTTGGCTATTCGGGTCAAGATCTTGACTATCTTCCCCGAAGGATGGGTGAGTTGAACAGTCCTAGAGAAGCAATCAATTTTGGCATGATGGGCTGACATCCAGTCCATACCCAAGATGATATTAATATCCGAAGATTTGAGGGCTATCAAAGATGCGAGAAAAACAAGTTTGTCGACTTGAATTTCATTTCCATGGCTTACTCTAGAAGTTTGCCATTTGGATCCCGGAGTTTGAATTACCATAGAGGTGGGCATCTCACAGAATGTGGTGTTATGCAGACGAGCATAGCTCTCGGATATAAATGAATGAGATGCTCCTGTATCGAAAAGAACAGATGCCGGGTGGCAATTAACAAGGAGCGTACCAAGAACGACGTTGGGATCTTCTTGAGCCTCTTCCGCAGAAACACAATTAACATGGCCACGAGCAGTGGTGGCCGGCTTGGCGTAGAACACTTTCCCTGTCGGCTTACCGCGGCCAACAGTTTTTGCTGTCTGGTTGGGGTTGGTTTGGGGACACTCGCGCATATAGTGGCCTGATTCCCCACACTTGAAGCACGTCACGGAACTGGTGCGTGGGGGAGCATTGTTGGTTGGACCACCATAGGGCTTGGCTGGTGCATATGGCTGAGCTGGGCGAGGCGCCTGGAAGGATGGCCTCGGTGTGAACCTGGGTGGCAGGGCAGTGTTAGGCACCCACACGCGGCGCTTTTGAGGACCAGCACCGGATGAGGAACCCAAGTCACGGCCATGCTTGCGTGTTGCTTCATAATCAGTCTGACCAGTCTCAGCACTGATGGCTTTGTTAACAAGCTTCTGAAAAGATGTGCACTCATGCAGACAGAGGTCGCGGCGAAGCTCAGGACTAAGCCCCTTACGGAACCTTGCCTGCTTCTTGGCATCAGTAGAAACTTCCTCCGTTGCATAACGGGCAAGGTTACCAAACTCCCTGCTGTAAGCGTCAACAGAGAGTCGACCTTGAGTGAAACTACAGAACTCCTCACGTTTACGGTCCATGAGACCCTCCGGAATGTGATGTTCACGGAAAGCCTCGCTGAATTTAGTCCAAGTAGTGACATGGTCCGCTGGGCGCATAGCTCCATAATTCTCCCACCATAGACTGGCGGGACCTTCAAGATGATATGCAGCAAAGGTGACCTTGTCAACCTCATCTACTAGCGCAGAATGCAGTTTGTGAGAAATACTGCGAAGCCAGTCATCAGCGTCGAGAGGCTCGACAGAGTGGTGGAACGTGGGTGGATGTAACTTGATGAAATCACTGAGTGACACCAAGTTAGTCCTCTAATGGTGTGCTGTGTTCTGTTCAATACGCTCCAACAAACGGTTGGTCTCCCGCTTGTTTCTCTCAGCCTCTAGCATAACTTCTGCCAGAGAGGGAGGGTGAGGCAGATTTGTATCCCCAACTCTGCTGCCTTCGGCCTGCTCTGGGGGAGCAGGGTTGTTGCGGGTGTTGACCATCCTAGGAAAACAAGACAATGGTTTAGTCCAACATGACAAGATTCCGACATAGAATGTAGAATGTAATGGACAACTCAGAATGCAAGATGATCATCCGTATGACATGGTAGATACAGAAACTACTTCTTTTATTCCATCGTCATACACACCATACGAGGTTTAGTACAAGACCAACAAGTACTACTACGGTGAGAGGAGGATTACATATCATCGGAGGCATCCCAAGCTCCTATACATTATTTTTCCTACACCCCCGGAATTACTACACGCTAAGTCATATTCCACAAGTCACGCAGGACGGTGGAAATACAACTATTACAATACTTAGTGGATCTACTACTATCTCAGTCATCTCCGTAGTAGTTCTCATAGAAGTCTCCTCCATAGCCTGGAAGTTCAACGTGAGCATCCGGAAACAAACGGTCCTGAGGAGCCTGTGGACCAAAAGGGCTAGGGTGAGGTCTTGGACCAACAAACGGTGGCCTGCGAGGACCACGAGGTGGGGTGATGCCTCCCACATCACGCCAATCCATCATGTCCGGCAGAGCAGACCTAACAGGATACAGATCTCTCATATCCATGCATCCAGCTTGCACAGCCGGTGCAAACCGAGTCAAGGTGGCCCAATGATCGGCGCGGGTGTTGAAAAGCTCCATTCTCAAGGCCCGATTCTCGTCCTTATCCTCGAGCAACTCAGCAGTGGTGCGAGTTAGTGAGTCCTCCTGACTAGGGTCAGCATAGATAGCCCGGAGATAACCGTGCGCTCCAGGAGGTGAAGCCGGCATATACCGGAAGTCGGTGTTGCGAAGCAGGCCAGTCCTGACTCACATGATGGTCATCATAGAATAAGCCGCATCTTGCACAGCCATCTCAATAGTAACACCGAGCCCATAGGAGCAGTGAAGAGCCTCGGTAGAACCAGGATAAGAGGGAAATATCCGGACGGTGCAAAGATACTGGCTTTGGTTAAAATCTCGAAACTGCTCTTTGACCGTGTATTCGGGATACCAACGGTAACCCGTCTCGATCATCACTCGGACTAACATGGCCGTATGACCGGTCACACCAATGCATCGGGTCAGGCGAACCACTTGATTTTGGTCGCGAGTGGCCATCTGAAAGCACAACCATATTGCAAAGGCATTAGAATTTTTAGCAAAATTTCGACAGCATAACGGCTGTAAATGCTCAAGAAGGGTTTGAGACATTTATCAAAAAATTGCATAGACACTCAACAATATCATATCAAGGTTCTGGGTTCAACTTATCAGCATAACAAGGTAGTAGAACTGAACTAGGCTTGTAGTCATCAAACCTATAAGTTACTACTGATTGGTAACACGTGAACCTGATAGAGAGAGAAGATCCTAATCCTTAAACCCCGGTAGAAGAATGGACTGACTCAGATCAGAATGCCATGAGGTAAAGAAGTAAAAAGAGCCTTACGGACCATCCCACAATCAATTCCCCTACATATAACTAAAGCATTTCTAGACTCAACATCGACCAGTTTGGCTTGGAGAACCTACAGGCAGTCCGGCTCTGATGCCAACGCTGTCAGGACCCCGACTCAATTTCACATCGATCTAGCCTGTAACACCTCATATCACTTTGTGGCCTCACGCACGGTATTCCCACGGGTGTCGCCTTACCTTTGCCCGGGACCGTTTGCGCCTTTTGGCTCACGTATATGATGATGTCGCTAGCATCCATATGATAAGGAGCCCGGGCTGACATGACTAGTCGTAAACCCAAAGTGGCACAGACTTACAGGGACAGGCATCCATGACCCAGCATCGAACGTGTCGGTCGTCAGCAAGTGGGTCCGGGCTGTAGCACTGGGCTAGCAGGACTTCGGTAAACCGGGCTGTAGCGGGCTAACAGGGCTCCGGTACTCAATGCGTGACATTTCCCCGAAGGGACAGACACAGGAACGAAGAAGGACACATGCCGGCCAGCCTAAGTGTTCCGGAGCAGTAGCAAGATACCATGGCTCAATGGAAACACTAGGAGACATTTCCCGGTAAGAGAGGCTACTAAAGATAAACAACTAGATAGTCAGATCCCACACATACCAAGCATTTCAATCATACACACAATATGCTCGATATGTGCAAATACAACAAGGCATCACAACATGACTCTACGACACAAGTACTTTATTTAAAAGCTCAGAGAGCCATACATAACATACATACAAGTACGGGTCACACGACCCACATTCAAGTCATACAGTCATACAAACCAGCAGCAGAAGTAACTTGTCTGAGTACAGACAACTAGTAAAATAAAAGAGGCTTGGAAAGCCTAGCTATACTACGTGGACCTTCACAAGCTCAGGATTACCACCTGGGCCTCAGTCTACTCATCGATGTCAACGTCTACGAAGAACCCATCAGAAGGGGTTGCAGCGTCTTCTGTAAAATGTAAATTATAGCAACATGAGTACAAAGGTACCCAGCAAGACTTACGTCAGATCCTACATACATGCACATTATCAAGAAGGGTTGGTGGAGTTATTGCAGCAAGCCAGCTTTGACTCTTGGCTAAAACTATCCTACGAGACTCCAACTTGAAATGGTTTTGCGCACACGAGTCCACTACTCACCACTTCAATACACCACCGAGGATCCACCTCCGTCATCCTACGGAAGAGCCATCCTCGGCACTCACGCTTATCTTGAGATTTTTAGTAGTATCCATTCACTTGTCTATGAACTGTATAAGCAACCAAGTAGTCCTTTACCGTGAACGCGGCTATTCGAATAGATCATGTTAACCCTGCAGGGGTGTACTTCCTCATACATGTTTCCACCACTTAGCGTCTGCACACGACATGTGCTCGGCAGACTTCAAGCGAAAGCCGACGTGGGTGTAGACCACGACCTACCTAAACACCTAAGTCTCTAGTCCAGGTTTATCGCCTATCCAGGTTCCATCCGCAGGGAGTCCGGCCGAGGTTTCCCATACGGCCCCGAACGATGTGTACAGGGTTCCCGAGATACCTAACGGGTATTTGATACACCGTGCCACGTACCTACCGCATCACAGCCCACCCCGCGGGTCAGCGCTGTCCACGGCCTCCAGTAAGCTACAAACACCAGAAACTACTTGCAACTCCTGGACAGAGGACTAGGGTGAATAAGAAGTCGAGCGGGGTCATATTTCAGGGCCCAATGCATGGTAGTAGCTGAATCTTAAATCACGCATACAGATCTCAGTTCTTAAGGTCGGCTTCAATGAAACAACCCACCATGTACTCCTACATGGCCTCTCATCGATACCTTTACCAAATCGTGTTCACCACATCACTCTCATTACCGACATGATCATTTCACTCTAGCCCATCACCCAGATGAACCAGACCTGACACGACTCTAAGCATAGCAGGCATAGCAAGGTAGGAACAACACATACATATGGCTCAATCAATTCCTACACATGCTAGTGGGTTTCATCTAATTACTGTGGCAATGACAGGTCATGCAGAGGAAATGGGTTCAACTACCGTAGCACACAACAGTTTGAAACGCGTTGTCTTAATGCAGTAAAAGAGAGCAAGAGCGAGAACATGGGATTGTATCGATATGATCAAATGGTTGGTTGCTTGCCTGATGGATCGATGCACGGATACGGTTCTTCGCTAGGGTAATCACGGTACTCCTCGGAGGCAGAACCTGCCGCAAAGAACACCGATACACAACCATCACCAAACAATGTGCGACAATATGATGCATGCAT
The DNA here is from genome assembly GCF_018294505.1 of Triticum aestivum. Lineage (NCBI taxonomy): Eukaryota > Viridiplantae > Streptophyta > Magnoliopsida > Poales > Poaceae > Triticum > Triticum aestivum. Next base: position 170,804,334 of record NC_057798.1, read on the forward strand.
GAAACATGGCAATATGAGTGTGTTGGGCTAATGCAACTAAAACCAGATGGGTTTGAATCAATTTGAACCAAAGATTCAAATTTCAAACTCATAAATGGCCCTTTAAAGTGTTTTATCTTGTTCTGCACTAAACCTCAAGTTATCTTGTTTAAACATGCATGAAACTAGTACAGATGGATAGATTGGATTTTTCTGATCATTTTTCATATATAATTTGTTTGATTTGGAGCTACGGTTGAATTTATATGAATTTTTAAAGTTTGGGTTATTTTCTGGAATTTATAAATCATTTTAGATTTATTTTAATTCTAGAAAAGGTTTACTGCGTCAGCATGAGGTCATGCTGACCTCAGCAAGTCAACAGACCGTCCCAGGTCAAACTGACCAGTGGGTCCAGGGTGTCAGTGGATAATTAACTAATTTAATTTAGTTTACACTAATCTGGATAATTAGCAGAAGGGGGCCCCACCAGTCATTGACTCAAGAGAGTCAACCAGGGCCCACCCGTGGTCAAAGTCAAAACGGCTGCACCGGCGTTTAGCAGCCGGCGATTCCGACGCGGCGGCGGAAGTGGTTTTGGCCGTTCCGGCCACCAAATGGGGCGCGGAGGGCATCTACGTGGAGCTGGGGACGAACCGCAAGGAGCGAGTTGAGGTCAGGGTGGCCGGAGTTGGCGCCGGCGACGACCTAGGCGGTCACCGGGGTTCGGGTGAAGGCGAACTCGGGGCTAGGGTGTGCGGTGAGGTGCGGGGAGTGCACGGTTGGACTCAACGCAACGTGGTGAGTGCGTTGGACACCGTGAGTTGGCCGGAGGATGGCCGGGAGCACGTCGGCGACGAGATCCGCGGCGGTGCGTGCGGGTGATCTTCGTGCGGTGGCTACACGGCTCGGGGCGAGAGAGGAAGGGTAGGAGGGGTAGCTAGGCTCACAGAGCACCCGTAGAGGCCACCGGCGGGGTCGGGGACGAGCTAATGCGGCGACGGCGTTGAAGGGGATCTCCGGCGACGACGAACTCGGGCGAGGTCGGTGCGGTGGACTCGGGCCACACGAGCACACGGGGCTCGGCTTGCTCGAAGGAGAGGAGGGTGGCGGAGCTCGTGGACACGGTGGCGCGGCGTGGGGTTGACGGAGAGCGCGTCTACGGCGTAGGCACGGCGGCGGTGGCATCGGCCATGGCTGGGGAGCGCGAGGGGGAGGAGCTGGAGAGGAGAGGGGGCGTCTGGGGGGTTCAGGGGAGAGAGAGGGGTCGATCCACGTCGTTAGCCGGGTGAGTGGAGCGGCAAGGCGGTGAGCAGGTGCGTGGCACCCATGCGGTGCTCGCCGTCGAGCACCTTGCCTGCCTGCCTGGCCGGCAAGCAGCTCGCTGGCGCGGCCCTGGGCTGGGCCGGCAGGTGGGCCGGGTTGCAGGCGCCAGGTAAGTCCTTCCTTTCTGTTTTTTTTTCTTTTTCTATTTTTCTGCAACTTTGTTGAATTATTAAAAATACCTAGGCAACTCCTAAAATCACCAAACTGCTCCTGGTCCAAAGTTGGAATATTTCCAACATGAAACATTTCAGTTTAGGAATATTTGAGCATTTGAAATATTTTATATAATTTTAAATGCCTAAATTCAAATACTTATCATTTAATTCAAAGACCCTAAGATGACCTAGAAAATTGTGCAACACTTTTGGCAGAGGTTCTAAACCAAGACAAAAATGATGGACATTTTAGAAGGGCATTTCAGGTTCATTGAAAAAGTTTTTAGTAAACCCTAGTTGGTTTCAGAGGGGGCTGGGGGTTTTGACATCCCCATTTCAAGTTTCTGATGAAAGGATAGACATGATGCAACACTCTAATTCATGAACTAGCTAGGGTGTGACAGACAGCTTGTCCTTTAAACTTGTTTCATGTGTATGTGTTGAACTGTTGCTCCGTTTTGAGTGTGCTCCATGTGAAACTTGCTTGATTTTGCATGTAGTTTCATCTTATCATGTTGCATCCATGTTTTGGGAGTGTTTGCTTGATGTTTGTATGCATTTTGCATCAATGCCATGGTTATCTTGTTTTGCTCATATCTTCTACGTCGTAGCTTAGAACTAAATGAACTTTATATGTAACTTGACTAGAATTTCGTGTAGATCATCTTGGTGCATCTTAACTTGTTGTTTAAAAACTTGAACATAAGGTTTATTCAGATCTGGGCCAATTTCGAAATTTGCATATGAGGACTTACGAGATTAGTTATATGTTGTTTCCGGCCTCGTTTAAACTTGCTTTGGTGTGTTGCTCTTGTATGCATCATCTCTTGCCATGAGTAGCATCATATAGCCTTTGTCATGCATCATACTTGGTTGAGCATCATGCCATGTCTATTTATTGTGTGTTTATCGTGTGTTTGCTTCTTTCCGGTTGTGCTCCTTCTCGTTAGTTCCTGTTTCGTTGCGATCGTGAGGATTCGTTCATCTACGCTTGGTTCTTCTTCGTGGCTTCATCATGGACTCGTTCTTCTTCCTAGAGGGATTTCAGGCAAGATGACCGTTACCCTGGATCTCACTACTGTCATTGCTATGCTAGTTGCTTCGTTCTATCGCTATGCTGCGCTACCTATCACTTGTTCTCCAAGCCTCCCAATTTGCCATGTCAGCCTCTAACCTTTTTCACCCTTCCTAGCAAACCGTTGTTTGTCTATGTTACTACTTTGCTCAACCCCTCTTATAGCGTTGTTAGTTGCAGGTGAAGTTGAAGGTTGCTCCACGGTGGACAGGATTTTGTTGGGATATCACAATATCTCTTACTTAATTAATGCATCTATATACCTGGTAAAGGGTGGAAGCCTCGGCCTTATGCCTGGTGTTTTGTTCCACTCTTGCCGCCCTAGTTTTCGTCATACCGTTATTATGTTCCTTGATTTTGCATTCCTTACGCGGTTGGGTGATTTATGGGACCCCCTTGACAGTTCGCTTTGAATAAAACTCCTCCAGCAAGGCCCAACATTGGTTTTACATTTGCCTAACAACCTACTAACTTTCCCTTGGGCAGGCCAATCCAAGGGTCATCTTTATTTTAACCCCCCCCCCTCCCGGGCCAGTGCTTCTCTAAGTGTTGGTCCGAACCGAGCCGCCTGTAGGGCCACTTCGGGGAAACTCGAAGTCTGGCTTTACTTGTAGCCTGTCTCATCTGGTGTGCCCTGAGAACGAGATATGTGCAGCTCCTATCAGGATTTGTCGGCACAGTCAGGTGGTCTTGCTGGTCTTGTTTTACCATTGTTGAAATGTCTTGTAGACCGGGATTCCGAGACTGATCGGGTCTTTCTGGGAGAAGGAATATCCTTCGTTCACCGTGAGAGCTTGTGATGGGCTAAGTTGGGACACCCCTGGAGGGTATAAACTTTCGAGAGCCGTGCCCACGGTTATGTGGTAGATGGGAATTTGTTAATATCCGGTTTTAGAGAACTTGACACTTGACTTAATTAAAAGTCATCAACCGCGTGTGTAGCCGTGATGGTCTCTTTTCGGTGGAGTCCGGGAAGTGAACATGGTTTTTGGGTTATGTCTGAACGTAAGTAGTTTCATGATCACTTCTAGCTTCTCAACCGTTCCGTTTGCTTCTCTTCTCGCTCTTATTTGCGTATGTTAGCCACCATATATGCTTAGTCGCTGCTGCAACCTCACCACTTATCCATTCCTTTACCCATTAAGCTTTGCTAGTCTTGATACCCATGGTAATGGGATTGCTGAGTCCTCGTGGCTCACAGATTACTACAACAATAGCTGCAGGTACAGGTTATGCGATGATCTTGACGCGAGAGCGATGTTACTTGTTTTGGAGTTCTTCTTCTGCTTCTTCTTCGATCAGGGGATAGGTTCCAGGTCGGCAGTCTGGGCTAGCAGGGTGGATGTCGTTTGAGTTTCTGTTTGTGTTTCATCCATAGTCGGATGTTGCTCTTATGTATGATGATGTGGTATTCGTGTGGCATTGTATGCCTCTTGTATGTATCCCCATCTATTATGTAATGGTACGATGTAATGGTATCCACCTTGCAAAAGCGTCTCCAATATGCGCTTCTATCCTTGGTGGGACCTTCGAGTTCCTTTAGGATAGGGTCGCATATTGGACGTGACAAGTTGGTATCAGAGCCTCGACCGACCATAGGAGCCCCCTCGATTGTTCGTAGTTGGCCGTTGTCGAGTCTAGAAGAAAAATTGTTTTTTTCGAAGTCTAGTTATATCGGAGAGTAGGAATTCTTTTTACTCCTCAGCCCCTTCGTCGCTCTGGTGAGGAATCTTGACGTAGGTGTTTTGAATTACTCCTCTTCCCTTTCAAACTTACTTTAGGATCACGCAGTTGGTTTTTCGATCGTTGTTCCTCAGCTCTTTGCATCCGGTGCATTTCTCGTCAAGGTGATTCGACCCTCTCCGTTTTTGCAAGTCCAATCCTCAGTTGTCTTCTTTTCCCACCCGCCCACCCATTTTTCTCCTCGGAGCCGGAGTCCATAATCGAGTATCCATCCTACTCGTGCGAAGCCTTTGCTTTCTTTCAACCGGTATTTTTCTCTTCAAGATATTCGTCGGTTCTCCCTTCCAGGTGCCTTTGTTTTCCCGCCCTCCCACCCTTTTTCTTCTCGGAGTCTGAGTCTCTTTCGTCCATCAATTTCATTCATGCGGAGCCTCTTCAGTCTTTCGACAATTGTCTCAACCGGTGAATTCTCTTTTGTTTGACATTATTCATCTCTTTTCCGGTGGACTCAATTCAGGTTTTTTCGGCTTGATCACATTCATTTCCTTGGATCAAGTGTTCTCCTTGCTCGTTTGCCTCTTGCCATTCAATCATTCCGGAGTTCGGAAGACATCTCAGGAGATTCGTCTGTGTTCTAATTAATTCGAGGTTGTCACCTCATTCAAATATTTCAATTGTTTCGATGCATCATCTATCTCTTCAACAATCCCTTTCCAACGGTGTTTTTATCTTTAGTGGGCCCTAACCCACAGGTCTTTTCCCAGGATCTTACCTGACTCTTCTAATTATTCCGGAGTTATTCCCAAATTCTTTTCAAAGTGTGACGTAAGAATGGATTCCATCAGTCACATGCCTTCTCCAAGATCGTTTTCAAATTCTTTCCATTGTTGGCTCAACCTCTTCAGTTTTCATTCTACCGGAGTATCTCAGTAATTTTGGGTGGTGTTTCTCATCGTCATTTGAAGATCGAAGAAGAGTTCCTCTTAAATCTTGTCCGTTCTCTCGATGTTTCGTGGTTCTAGCTTCATGTTATCCTCTCGAATTATTCCATTTGTCAGATATTCCTTTTTCTCACCTATCCAGAGTATTTCAGGAGTTGATTTCTGTTTCGCGTCACCGGAGACCATCATTCCAGAAGAATTCTTCGTCCTCACATTTCAGCTACCGTTATCCAATTATACCGGTGCTTCGTTCAAGTGTTCTTTAATCAGCTCATGATCTCTGTTATTTTGCATCTAAATCCCCTCTAGCATATTGGTTCTTCTAATTCTTCCCGATGATTCATTCTCTTTCATTAGTCATTTTTGAATTCTTACGGTGGTTCGTTCAAGATTCTTTTTCTTTGATTATCATATTAATTCATTCGTTCTTTCCAATCCTACCGGTGGTTCATGAAGACTTTCTCAAGTTTTGTGCTATAACCCCCCTTTTAATCCTTTTCAACAAGAATAAGTAGTATGCAAAATTCGCTTATCATCAATTAAATTTGATGAAGGATAAGCATACAATAAATCTTATTCTTATTTCATCCAAGTGAGTAATCCCTTCCTTCGGAGTTTGTTCTCGATGAATTAAATTCTAGTTCCAAGTGTTTTCATCTTTTCTTTTCTGGAGTTCAAATTTTTCCTCGGCCATTTCATCGGAACCTCCATCTAAATCACGGCTAGGCTCATCTTATTCTTTCGTCCTTCATTCTATATCATCATCCTTTTGTCACCGGAGTTCTTCCTGGTGGTTCTTCATGATTTAATCCATTCTTCAAGTGTTCATCAAGATTCTTGTTGGAGGAGTTCAAGTATCTTTTCTTCTCGCATCTCGAAGTGCAAATAATTCTCTGTTTTATTCTGAAGTGGAGTTTTCATTTCTTTGTTCTTCTCAGCTATTCAGACATCGGTTGTGGTATAATTTCACCTCAAGTTTTGAGTTGTTTTTGATAAGTCCACAACAACCTTATTCTTTCGTTGTTGATTTTCTCAACAACTCCATTCAATCCTTCCTTCTAAATTCTTTTCATTCAATTCTTTCAATTCTTCCGGAGGCATTGCATTGTTCATCTCGTCAAGTGTCATCTCGTTGGGTGAAGTTCATGTTCTAATCCTTCCATTTTCAATCGGAGTGTTGCCGAAATTATTTTATTCATTCCTTTTCTATCTTGTTCTAACCGGAGTGGTTTCAGAGTCCATCTTGTTTCCATGAGCATTTGATTCTCGTCATATTCGTCGTTCATCTTTTTCTAACCGAGAGCTCTCGACTTTGTTCATCTTCTCTCTTGCATTCTTACTTCACCTCTTCCTCTTTCTCTTCCGTCTCATTCCTAAGATCTCGGGACGAGATCTCTTGTTAGTGGAGGAGAGTTGTAACGCCTTGGATCCGATGTGCCAGGTGTCTTCCAATTATTCGTCGTCGTCGCCATGTCATTGCTTGCATGTTGCATTTTGCCATGTCATCATCTGCATTTCATCTGCATGTTTTTCAAAACTTGCATCCGTTCGGGTTCCCCCGGTTCTCTCCATTGTCCGTTCTGAGCACAGTCACACTTGCACGCGCCCGTCGCACCTCTCAGACCTTGTTTCGTGAGTGGCATAAAAATGTTCTCCGAATGGGAAGAAACTTGCCGTGTGGTGTTGTTTTAGAGTAGGTAGACCGCCTGTCAATTTTCGTCGCATTCGGAGGTCGTTCGACGCCCCAACGGTTAACCGCGTAACCCGAAACCCCCTCTCTTTGCAGCCCAGCCCCCCTTCACCACAACCCATGAGCCTATCCAAACCCCCTCCATGCTCTCGGTCGTTCGATCACGATCGTATGGGCAAAAAGCGCACCCCATTTGGACTCTCCTAGCTCCCTCTACCTATATATTTTGTACTCCCAGGGGTACATACTCCCACTGCCCAACGGCTGTTCCGATTGGATATGCCCAAAAACCAACCGATGAAAAAGGATTAATTGCTTGTGCGTGCATGACGGTACTGCATGGAACGGCTGCCATGCAACTAATTGATCCTACAATAAAGGGGCCGTGTGCGCGTGTAGGCGTGTAGGGTATAACACACGCCTCTCTTTTTTTCTCATTAGATGAAGTCTATGCTACACCAGCTTGAGAGCAATATTAAGGAGTATGTATATATACACATGCTTTGTGTTGCTCAATATCATGAAGCGTATGCTAGGCTTAAGAAGTGACTCATACAAAAAAAAAGGCAGTACATATTGGGTATATACTGATTTTTAAAATAGGAATAAATTGCTTTTTAATAGGGGTATGTATACTGCTTTTTCTGCGGGGGAAATGTATATACTGTTTTTTAAACGGGATAATACAATACAACCTTTCTGGAATTATATGAACTATTAATTTCATCTGAGGCCATGTTTACATATGATTTAAAATCCAATGAGCTAGTTATATACCGCTCATAATACAAATATATATGCACTGAATGTTGAGTATATACTGGATTTTTAAGGCAGTATGTACTGAATTTTGTAACAACATATACCGATATGTAATTAAAGGGACATGTAACTTCCTGTTTTGCAAAGTATATACCTTTTTGCAATCATAAGAGTACCTTTTTAGCAGGAGTATATACTGTTTTAGCAGGAGTAGTATTTTATAACAACATATATTGATAGCTTATTATAGGGACATGCACCTTCCTTTTTCACGAAGGAGCATATACTGTTTTGCAATCTCAAGATTACCTTTTTAGCAGAAGTATATACTCTCTTCTTTTTGCATGGATATACTTATTTAAACAGTGAGAGTATGTCTATGCATAATAAAAAAAAGGTATATATACATCCAAGAACGAGGGTGCATGTTTGGAGAAATAGAGGTATAAGAATCTTAGGTGGGAGTATATACATATATATCGTCAGGTAGAGATCCAAATGTAGATGCCGAGAGTCTTCTTAGTTATTTTTCTATATACTACGTACTAGGCAGTGCCATCTATACAATGCATGATGACGTAGCTATCTTTCAGGTATATACATCCTCTTACGGAAATTGGCTTTGGCTCATAGGTGTATATGCATCCAAATTCATATGTACTTTAGCCGACGCCAATCGGTTGGACTGCAATAGATTGCCGCTTCACGATGACCGTGACGCTGTGGATACCCTTACGTCGCCACCATCTACACTGCATGCATGTAGAAATTCTCAAATTAGGAAGAAAAAAAACTAGTACATAGTAAGGATGAGATTGATACGTTGAATTATTATTTCTGCAGGACACGCTGAATTCATATATAGATGTACTTCCTCCGTTAAGAGCGTTTTGATCACTATTGCGTATCTTCGTATCTGAGGAAGAAACAACCAGCACGCGCGTGATTGGGAGTGGAGGTGCAGATGATCACGGGACGAGGTGAACACAGCGGCATCTCATCGCCATTGCCGCCCGTCGTCCAAAACGGAGTACCGTGACTGTCTGTCCGGAGTCATCGCTGTAAGAGAATGCATACATGTATAAGATCAAAGATTAACAAAGCTATTAACAGGTACCACCTGAGTTTGCACCAACGATTATACTCATACCTATTAGTGAGCCAGTGCTCATGCATTGTTTGGTCTCGTTGATCTTGCAAATAAGGATAAAAGGTTATACCCTTTCATCAGATTATATACACGGGATTAGTGGATGAGTGCAGCATACCTCGTGTGAGATCTAGCCAATTCTAATGAGAGTAGTAGTCACTGGAGAGTGTTGGATGCCGGAGTCCTGCTGGGTAGAAACGGGAATGACGTGGTCGCACATGACGACGAGTAACGAATGCGTCCATTTGGTAGCACTGTGGATGATCGCCGTCTCGCAGAGCTGTCGGCGGGGGTGATGACGCAGCTAGACGGAGATCACATTCTGGACCAAGCAGATCGAGACGAGGGGATATTTTCCCAGCGACAAAGTTGTCAATTTGTACCCCTAAAATAAAGGAAGCAGTTCAAGGGAGTTTCAACTACCACGTGATTATCCATTTGTGTTTATAAATTAATTTTATCGTCAAAACAGGCAGTGGAGTAGATAATACGCACGGGGGAATCAAAGGTAGGAGTATGTACTTCTAGGAGTACTAACCCATTTT
>NC_057798.1:170814058-171039398 GCF_018294505.1 Triticum aestivum
CGCACGCCGCCGCGGCCCGCCAGGCCCGCCGCGGGCCCGTGCGAGCCTATCCACCGCCGTCGCCTGAGGCGCCCTGCGCCCGAGCGCCTCCTGTGTCCGCCCGCCGGTGCCGTCCTCCTCTGCCGCCCGATGCCTCCTCGCCGGCGCGCCACCTTGCTGTCGTCGCTGGTCGTCTCCGCCGCCGCGTGGAGCTCGCCGCCGCCCCGCGCGCTCCCGCGCCTCCTCTCCTCCGCCCCCGGCCAGATCCGGTCGCGGGAGGGCCGGATCCGGCGACCCCGAGCTCCTCCGCCAACCCCGAGCTCACCGGCTGTCGTCTCCGTCCTCTCTGGCGAAGCTCCGGTCATCCTCGGGAAGCGTGCCTTCGAACCCTAGATCCAGATCCGAGAGGGGTATATTTTCCAAGTCCCTAAAATATTTACGTTCAGGTGTCATGTTCATCATGTCATAACTTCTTTCATTTAGCTCCATTTTGTGCATATAATATGTCAAAATGTTCACCATGAGATGCTCTTAATTTTGTTCCATTGTGCCATGGTTGTTCGAGTCCATCTTCATGCCAAAATCTTTGTTGCAAGAGTGCTATATGATGTTAACTGCTGTCTGTTATCAGAACTTGCTGTTTTGTCTTTTTCATTGCATTTTGTGTGTGCATCCTATTATCTTGATGCCTACATGAGTTTTGAGCCACATCATGCCATATTTACAGTGGTGTAATCCATATATTTTTTGAGTCTTGTAGTGAGTGCATCAAGCTCGTGAAGTAGGGTACTTGTTGTTACTGTTTTGCTAGACTGAATTTGTTATATCATGATGTTATGTAAACCTGCTGATACAAGTCATTCTATGCATAATCTGGAGATGTTCGCTAAGGATGTTTTGTTATACATGTCATGGTCTATCCACCCGTGCCCTTGGTTGCATTTATAGCCTGTTGTAGCTTGTCGTAATCTTGCTCTCAATTTGCTAAATAATATTGATGTCAGCCTGTTAACATTAAGTTCTGTTTTGACATGTCAATAACTAGTGATCCATGTATCCTATAGACTTGCTCTTGACATGCTTAGCTTCATAAATGTGTCTTATTACTGTTGGTCACCTTTTTATACCATTTGTTGCTCTGCGGTGAGTTGCACATGCTCACCAACATGCCTACTTATCGTTGTTCCTGCCATGTTCGATTATTCTGAATCTGTCATATCATTTGTCATGTTTGCATGGATGCTACTTTTTTGTTGATCTTTGGAATTAGTTCATTAAGGGAGATTTGTTATTTGTCTTTAGTATTAGCATGCCATGCTCTATTTTGCCATGATAGCATGCTGTAACATGTTGTTTGATAGCTCTAAACATTGCAACCTGATGTTATTTCTGCCATGTCCAGTGATTTCTGCTAAGTGTGTGAAGTGTTATTATTTGTAATTTTTCCATGTCCTTTTGAGCATGTTGTAGTGATTTCTAGAGATAGCTCAGTGTTCATATTTTGTCATGCTTTACCTGTACATCATGTCCATGCCTTTTGTTTTTATGTTGAGGTGTTGTAGCATATTGTTTTTTATGCTTGTTAGATGCCTAGTTGCTGTTTTGGACAGCTTGTCCTTTAAACTTGTTTCATGTGTATGTGTTGAACTGTTGCTCCGTTTTGAGTGTGCTCCATGTGAAACTTGCTTGATTTTGCATGTAGTTTCATCTTATCATGTTGCATCCATGTTTTGGGAGTGTTTGCTTGATGTTTGTATGCATTTTGCATCAATGCCATGGTTATCTTGTTTTGCTCATATCTTCTACGTCGTAGCTTAGAACTAAATGAACTTTATATGTAACTTGACTAGAATTTCGTGTAGATCATCTTGGTGCATCTTAACTTGTTGTTTAAAAACTTGAACATAAGGTTTATTCAAATCTGGACCAATTTCGAAATTTGCATATGAGGACTTACGAGATTAGTTATATGTTGTTTCCGGCCTCGTTTAAACTTGCTTTGGTGTGTTGCTCTTGTATGCATCATCTCTTGCCATGAGTAGCATCATATAGCCTTTGTCATGCATCATACTTGGTTGAGCATCATGCCATGTCTATTTATTGTGTGTTCATCGTGTGTTTGCTTCTTTCCGGTTGTGCTCCTTCTTGTTAGTTCCTGTTTCGTTGCGATCGTGAGGATTCGTTCATCTACGCTTGGTTCTTCTTCGTGGCTTCATCATGGACTCGTTCTTCTTCCTAGCGGGATTTCAGGCAAGATGACCGTTACCCTGGATCTCACTACTATCATTGCTATGCTAGTTGCTTCGTTCTATCGCTATGTTGCGCTACCTATCACTTGTTCTTCAAGCCTCCCAATTTGCCATGTCAGCCTCTAACCTTTTTCACCCTTCCTAGCAAACCGTTGTTTGTCTATGTTACTACTTTGCTCAACCCCTCTTATAGCGTTGTTAGTTGCAGGTGAAGTTGAAGGTTGCTCCACGGTGGACAGGATTTTGTTGGGATATCACAATATCTCTTACTTAATTAATGCATCTATATACCTGGTAAAGGGTGGAAGCCTCGGGCTTATGCCTGGTGTTTTGTTCCACTCTTGCCGCCCTAGTTTTCGTCATACCATTATTATGTTCCTTGATTTTGCATTCCTTACGCGGTTGGGTGATTTATGGGACCCCCTTGACAGTTCGCTTTGAATAAAACTCCTCCAGGAAGGCCCAACATTGGTTTTACATTTTCCTAACAACCTACTAACTTTCCCTTGGGCAGGCTGATACGACTCCGTCGTATCTACTTTTCCAAACACTTTTGCCCTTGTTTTGGACTCTAACTTGTATGATTTGAATGGAACTAACCCATATTGACGCTGTTTTCAGTAGAATTGCCATGATGTTGTTTTATGTGCAGAAAATAAAAATTCTAGGAATGACCTGAAACTCCACGGAACGTCTTAGAAAAAATAATAATAAATCCTCGCCAAAGATGAAGGCCATGGGGCCCACACCCTGTTCACGAGGGTAGGGGCGCGCCCCCCCTCCCCCCCTAGGGCGCGCCCCCTACCTCGTGGGCCCCCTGGTGGCCCTCCGACGCCAACTCCAACTCCATATATTGGCTTTCGGGGAGAAAAAAATCAGAGAGAAGAAATCATCGCGTTTTACGATACGGAGCCGCCGCCAAGCCCTAATCTCTCTCGGGAGGGCTGATCTGGAGTCCATTCGGGGCTCCGGAGAGTGGGATTCATCGCCATCGTCATCATCAACCATCCTCCATCACCAATTTCATGATGCTCACCGCCGTGCGTGAGTAATTCCATCGTAGGCTTGCTGGACGGTGATGGGTTGGATGAGATTTATCATGTAATCGAGTTAGTTTTGTTAGGTTTGATCCCTAGTATCCACTATGTTCTGAGATTGATGTTGCTATGACTTTGCTATGCTTAATGCTTGTCACTAGGGCCCGAGTGCCATGATTTCAGATCTGAACCTATTATGTTTTCATGGATATATGTGTGTTATTGATCCTATCTTGCAAGTCTATAGTCACCTACTATGTGTTATGATCCGGCAACCCCGAAGTGACAATAATCGGGACCACTCCCGGTGATGATCATAGTTTGAGGAGTTCATGTATTCACTATGTGCTAATGCTTTGTTCCGGTTCTCTATTAAAAGGAGGCCTTAATATCCCTTAGTTTCCAATAGGACCCCGCTGCCACGGGAGGGTAGGAGAAAAGATGTCATGCAAGTTCTTTTCCATAAGCATGTATGACTATATACGGAATACATGCATACATTACATTGATGAATTGGAGCTAGTTCTGTGTCACCCTATGTTATGACTGTTACATGACGAACCACATCCGGCATAATTATCCATCACTAATCCGGTGCCTACGAGTTTTCCATATACTGGTTCTCGCTTATTTACTTTTCCGTTGCTACTGTTACAATCACTACAAAATACCAAAAACATTACTTTTGCTGTCTTTACTTTTGTTACCGTTACCACCACTTTCATATTATTTTGCTACTAAACACTTTGCTGCAGATACTAAGTTTCCAGGTGTGGTTGAATTGACAACTCAGCTGCTAATACTTGAGAATATTCTTTGGCTCCCCTTGTGTCGAATCAATAAATTTGGGTTGAATACTCTACCCTCAAAAACTGTTGCGATTCCCTATACTTGTGGGTTATCAAGACCTTTTTCTGGCGCCGTTGCCGGGGAGCATAGCTCTATTCTTTGAGTCGCTTGGGATTTATATCTGCTGGACACTGTGAAGAACTTGAAAGACGATCGAACTACTATTTTGCCCTCAACTACGAGGGGAGGTAAGGAACTGCCATATAGCCTTGCACTAGATTCTCCGTCTGTTATAAGTAAGCTTGCGACACCCAAACCTGCTACTGCTATGAATTCTGATATGTTGCATGTTATTGATGATGCCATTTCTGCTATGCATGATACTTATGATGAAACTACTTCTATGCTTGATAATACTATGCCCCTTGGTGAATTTCTTGATGAGCAAATTGCTAGGTCTAGAGAAAGAGAAATTATTGAATCTGAATATGATGATGATAGTGATGATGAGAATATGCCTGCTATTCCTGAGGGTTATCTTTTTTATGCTGAATCTTCTGCAGCTATTTTTGCTTGTCAGGATAGATATGAACTTAAGAGGTTGCTAGTTAAATGGAGTAAAGAATCTTTTAGAGATAGAATGAGACCCGACCCTACTTTTGCTACTTCACCTATATGTGTTCCCGATAAGGATTATTATGGTTTTTCTGTTGATCTAGATACAATTACTTTGGTTGAATCTGATCCTTTTTATGGCTATGAATCTGAAACTGTTGTGGCACATCTTACTAAGTTAAATGATATAGCTGCCCTGTTTACTAATAATGAGAGATCGCGCTACCTTTATTTACTCAAAATATTTCCGTTCTCATTAAAGGGTGATGCTAAGATATGGTTTAATTCTCTTGATCCTGGTTGTGTGCGTAGTCCCCAGGATATGATTTATTACTTCTCTGCTAAATATTTCCCTGCTCATAAGAAACAAGCTGCTTTGAGGGAAATATACAACTTTGTGCAAATTGAAGAAGAGGGTCTCCCACAAGCTTGGGGGAGGCTTCTCAAGTTACTTAATGCTTTGCCTGATCATCCTCTTAAGAAACCTGAAATACTTGATATCTTTTATAATGGACTAACTGATGCCTCCAGAGATTACCTGGATAGTTGTGCTGGTTCTCTTTTCAGGAAAAGAACACCGGATGAAGCTGAAATTCTATTGAATAATATGTTGACAAATGAAAATAATTGGGCACCTCCTGAGCCAACTCCTGAGCCAGCTCTAGAGCCAATTACTGAGCCTATCCCTAAACCAACTCCGAAGAAGAGAGGTGTTCTATTTCTCAGTCCCGAAGATATGCAAGAGGCAAAGAAATCTATGAAAGAAAAAGGTATTAAAGCTGAAGATGTTAAGAATTTACCTCCTATTGAAGAAATACATGGTCTTAATTCACCGCCTGTTGAAGAAGTATATGATCTCAATTACTTATTCACTGAAGAACCTCCCGATATCCCGACACAGGTAGTAAAGGTAAATTCTCTCTATAGATATGATAAAGCTGAAGTCCCTCCTTCTAAAATTGCTAGTCAGTGCTTGGATGAGTTTGATGACTTTATGTTTAAGCAAGATGACTTTAATGCTTATTTTGGTAGACAATTAAAACAGAATACCTTTATGATTAAATGCTTGGGTGATTTTATGGCTGATATTAGAGGTGAACATAAACTTGTTAGCAAACATGCTTCTATGGTTACCACTCAAGTAGAACAAGTACTTAAAGCTCAGAAAGAAGTACTTGATGAAATGAATAGTAAGAAAAATGATTATGCTGTTAGAGTGGCTACTAGAACTGGTAGAATGACTCAGGAACCTTTGTATCCTGAAGGCCACCCTAAGAGAACCGAGCAAGATTCTCAGAGAAATAATATTGATGTACCTAGTTGTTCTAAAAGGAAGAAAAAGAAAAATGATAGGACTTTACAAACTTCTAGTGAACCTATTGCTGAACCACCTGAGAATCCAAATGATATCTCTATTTCTGATGCTGAAACACAATCAGGTGATGAACATGAACCTAGTGATAATGTTACTGATGATGTTCATGACAACGCTCAACCTAGTAATGATAATGATGTAGAAGTTGAACCTGCTGTTGATCTTGATAACCCACAATCAAGGAATCAACGTTATGATAAAAGAGACTTCATTGCTAGGAAACATGGTAAAGAAAGGGAACCATGGGTTCAGAAACCCATGCCTTTTCACCATCCAAGAAAAAGGATGATGAGGATTTTGAGCGCTTTGCTAAAATGATTAGACCCATATTTTTGCGTATGCGATTAATTGATGTGCTCAAAACAAATCCCTATGCTAAGTATATGAATGATATCATTACTAATAAAAGAAAGATACCGGAAGCTGAAATTTCCACCATGCTTACTAATTATACTTTTAAGGGTGGAATACCCAAGAAAACTTGGAGATCCAGGAGTACCTACTATACCATGCTCCATTAAGAGAAATTATGTTAAAACTGCTTTATGTGATCTTGGAGCCGGTGTTAGTGTTATGCCTCTCTCTTTATATCGTAGACTTGACTTGAATAAATTGACACCTACTGGAATATCTTTGCAAATGGCTGATAAATCAACTACTATACCTGTCGGTATTTGTGAGGATGTGCCTCTTGTGGTTGCAAACGTTACTATTTTAACGGACTTTGTTATTCTTGATATTCCCGAGGATGATAGTATGTCTATTATTCTTGGAAGACCTTTCCTTAATACTGCAGAGGCTGTTATTGATTGCAACAAAGGCAATGTCACATTTCATGTTAATGGCAATGAGCACAAGGTACACTTTCCGAGGAAACAACCTTAAGTTTATAGTATCAAGTCTATTGGAAAAATTCCATCGACTATATTTGGAAGTTTTGAATTTCCTCTCCCTACTGTCAAGAAAAAGTATGATATTCTTATTGTTGGGGATTTTCATATCCCCGTTGAGGTAACTTAGTGTTATTCAAAATTTCTCCGATTCCGTGTTATTCAAAATGAGTTTGTTAACAAGACTTGATCAACCTTGTTAGTGGGTTCATTTTGATGATCACGAGATGGATGAAACTAGAAGCACAACCTTCTGTACCCTCTTTATATTTTATGTTATTTAGTAGAAATAAAGTAAAATAGTATTTTTCTGTCTGTCTCCTGACTTATCCGTGCAATACAAAAATATCCCGAAAATAAAAGTCCTCAGAATGCCATGCCAATTTAATATGATTTTTTAGGGAATATTTGAGAATTTACTGTGCAAAAATTACCACGGGGGGAGCTGTCACCTGGTCACGAGGGTGGAGGGCGCGCCCTACCCCCCTGGGCGCGCCCCCTGCCTCGTGGGCCCATGATGGCCCTCCTCCACTTATCCCTGCACCCATCTTCTTCCTCTGCCTCACACAAACACGAAAAACCAACTCAAGCACGAGTTCCAGCCCTTGTTGCTGTGATTTTCGATCTCCTTGCTCAAAGCACCTCTCGCAAAACTGCTTGGGGAGATTGTTTCTTGGTATGTAACTCCTCCATTGGTCCAATTAGTTTTTGTTCTAGTGCTTTATTCATTGCAAATTTGTGCTGCATAGGTGACCATGTTCTTGAGCTTGCATGTCAAAATTATATGGTTCCAAGTAGTTCTAATGCTTGATATAGGCCCTAGGCACTTGTGGGAGTTGTTGCTATCAATTTTATTGAAGTTGGTTCACTTTTATTTTGAAGTTACTAAAAATTTTAGAAATTTTTCAGAGGAAACAATATGTTTAGGAAGATGTTCCAAGGTGGTTCTTCAAGGAAGCAAGGTCCCAGGCTTGCAATGCGTGATGCTGACGAGGAACCACCAAGAGACGCTCCTGTGAGGCCCTATGAATGGCCTTCAGAAAATTTTATGAATCAAGCAGGAATCAAAGAAGAATTTAGTGCATATTTGCGTAACACCGGTCTTGAGGACTTTGAAGCTGACAAATGCCCCCAGTATCATGATCTCACAAGTTCATTTGTGAGGAGGTTTGAGTTTTCATCTTCGCGTAATTCTCCTTCGGTCATGTTCGACCTTTATGACAAATCTTATACCATGGACTTAGAGGATTTCACTTCTGCTTGCAAACTTCCATCTTGGGGTAGTGTCAGGGATCCCCCTAAATCTGAATATAGAGACTTTCTTGCTAGAATAACTGTGGGAGAATCTAGAGATATAACACAAGCCACTATAGGGAGCATTCACTTTCCTGCTATACATTATTTTGCTCTCTTCATAGGTAGATGCATAAATGCTAAGGATGAAGCATGTCACATGTGTGTCCCTAATCTCAGCATTCTCAGGAGTGCTGTGTTAGGAGACCAATCTTATCATATGGGAGCCATTGTAGCTCGCAGGTTGCATCAGAATAGACATAACGGAGATTTCTTTGGAGGAATTTATGCAACCCGCTTAGCAAATTTTCTTGAGATAGACATTCGTGAGGGTGATATGGAATTACCCCCTACTTATTTAGATTTTGATTCTATGGTTTCCCACCAGTTTGTTAAGAGGACTGAACCACCTCTCCAATATCGATTAATCTTTAACAAATGACATGTAGTCCATATTGCTCTTCCTGCTCCTGCCTTCTTTGATTCTCAGACAAAAGGAAGATATAGTATTACCAGAGAGGAGGCAGATGAGTACGAGAGGAGAGAGGAGCCTGCTCGACGCCACGCTACAGCTCAGGCGGCGATAGCCGCTGCATCACAGTACGACCCCAGCTACACCTACGGGTATCCGTCAGGCTATCCCTGGCAATAGACCAACTTAGGCCAAAAGCCTAAACTTGGGGGAGTACGTATTTCCCACCGACATTACATTCATGTTCACACACACTCATTGCTAGATGTCGGTGCTTATACTCTTCCACTGTAATATCCATGCTAGTTTATTTTCTTTTTCCTGCTTTCTTCTTGTGTGTTTGATAAACCTTAAGAAAAAGACAAAAAAAATTAGTAATAGTTTATTTATTTCCTGTAGTAATTAAAATGAAAACCCAAAAAAATATTTCCCGTTCTTCTTTTGCTTGTTGGGAGCTTTCCCGTGTAAATAGTTTTATTTTTTTTCTTTCTTTTGGGGGTCGAGAAGACTATATTGAAAATGCTTAGTGGCCCTTATATGCATGATTGTTTATTTAACTTAGAGCCCATATTACTTGTCTTCTCTCTTGAGTTGAATGCTTGCAGATTCCAGCTTAGTCCAATGCACGTGCACTCTTATTATTATACACATCGTTCGGTCGTGCAAGTGAAAGGCAATGATGATGATATATGATGGACTTATTGGGATGAGAAAAGCTGGTATGAACTCGACCTCTCTTGTTTTTGTAAATATGATGATTCATCGTTCCTGAGTCAGATATTATGAAGTAAACATATTTGCAATGACATTTAGAGATTATAGTTGCTTGTGCCATGCTTGATTAGCTATGAGTTATAATGGTTTACCTTGCGTGCCAACATGCTATTAGAATGATCATGATGTGGTATGATGGGATGGTATCCTCCTTTGAATGTATTAAGTGACTCGACTTGGCACATGTTCACGCATGTAGTTGAATCAAATCAACATAGCCTTCATGATATTTATGTTCATGGTAGATTATATCCTACTCATGCTTGTATTCAGTGTAAATTAATTTTAATGCATGTTTACGACTGTTGTCGCTCTCTCAGTTGGTCGCTTCCCAGTCTTTTGCTAGCCTTCACCTGTACTAAGCGGGAATACTGCTTGTGCATCCAAACTCCTTAAACCCCAAAGTTGTTCCATATGAGTCCACTATACCTACCTATATGCGGTATTTACCTGCCTTTCCAAGTAAATTTGTATGTGCCAAACTCTAAACCTTCAAATAAACATTCTATTTTGCATGCTAGAATAGCTCATGTGTCAACTAGGGCTGCCCTTATCTTCCGTGTTAGGCGGGTTATCCTCAAGAGGAGTGGACTCCGCTCCTCATTCACGAGAAAATGGCTGGTCGCCGGAATGCCCATTCCCATGCTTTATGCAAACTAAATCAAAATAATTGCAAACAAAACTCCCCCTGGGACCCGTTGAATGTTGGAGGCACTCATTGTTTCGAGCAAGCCATGGATTGATGCTTGTGGAGGAGGGGGGGTATAAACTTTACCATTCTGTTTGGGAACCGCCTATAATTTTTTTAGCATGGAAGATATCGTCGTCTCTTAGTTGTTATGTTGACAATGAAAGTATGCCGCTCAAAATATAATTTATCTCTATTTTCAAAATCGAGCTCTGGCACCTCTACAAATCTCTGCTTCCCTCTGCGAAGGGCCTATCTATTTAATTTTATGTTGAGTCATCATCCTTCTTATTAAAAGCACCCGCTGGAGAGCACACTGTCGTTTGCATTCATTATAATTGGTTTATATTGGGTATGACTTGACTGGATCTCTTTTATCATGAATTACAATGTTTAGTCAGTCCTTGATCTTTAAAGGTGCTCTGCATTTATGTTTTGTGGTCTCAGAAAGGGCTAGCGAGATACCATTTTGTTATATCATGTTATAATTATTTTGAGAAAGTGTTGTCATCCGAGTTTTGCTATTATAGCTCGCTAGCTGATTATGCTATTGATATGAGTAATTGTGAGACCTATGTGTTATTGTTAGTATGGTTAGTTCATAATTTTTGCTGAAACTTGAATGCTGGCTTTTCATGTTTACAACAACAAGAGCAAACAGAGTTTGTAAAAGTTTTTCTTTTTCTCTTTCAGTTTGTCAACTGAATTGCTTGAGGACAAGCAAGGGTTTAAACTTGGGGGAGTTGATACGTCTCCGTCGTATCTACTTTTCTAAACACTTTTTCCCTTGTTTTGGACTCTAACTTGTATGATTTCAATGGAACTAACCGGGACTGACGTTGTTTTCAGCAGAATCGCCATGATGTTGTTTTATGTGCAGAAAATAAAAATTCTCGGAATGACCTGAAACTCCACGGAACATCTTAGAAAAAATAATAATAATCCTCGCCAAAGATGAAGGCCAGGGGGCCCACACCCTGTTCACGAGGGTGGGGGGCGCGCCCCCCTCCCCCCCTAGGGGTCGCCCCCCTACCTCGTGGGCCCCCAGGTGGCCCTCCGACGCCAACTCCAACTCCATATATTGGCTTTCGGGGAGAAAAAAATCAGAGAGAAGAAATCATTGCGTTTTACGATACGGAGCCGCTGCCAAGCCCTAATCTCTCCCGGGAGGGCTGATCTGGAGTCCGTTCGGGGCTCCGGAGTGGGGGATTCGTCGCCGTCATCATCATCAACCATCCTCCATCACCAATTTCATGATGCTCGCCGCCATGCGTGAGTAATTTCATCGTAGGCTTGCTGGACGGTGATGGGTTGGATGAGATTTATCATGTAATCGAGTTAGTTTTGTTAGGGTTTGATCCCTAGTATCCACTATGTTCTGAGATTGATGTTGCTATGACTTTGCTATGCTTAATGCTTGTCACTAGGGCCCGAGTGCCATGATTTCAGATCTGAACCTATTATGTTTTCATGAATATATGTGTGTTCTTGATCCTATCTTGCAAGTCTATAGTAACCTACTATGTGTTATGATCCGGCAACCCCGAAGTGATAATAATCGGGACCACTCCCGGTGATGACCATAGTTTGAGGAGTTCATGTATTCACTATGTGCTAATGCTTTGTTCCGGTTCTCTATTAAAAGGAGGCCTTAATATCCCTTAGTTTCCAATAGGACCCCGCTGCCACGGGAGGGTAGGACAAAAGATGTCATGCAAGTTCTTTTTCATAAGCACGTATGACTATATACGGAATACATGCCTACACTACATTGATGAATTGGAGCTAGTTCTGTGTCACCCTATGTTATGACTGTTACATGACGAACCACATCCGGCATAATTATCCATCACTAATCCGGTGCCTACGAGTTTTCCATATACTGGTTCTCGCTTATTTACTTTTCTGTTGCTACTGTTACAATCACTACAAAATACCAAAAACATTATTTTTGCTGTCTTTACTTTTGTTACCGTTACCACCACTATCATATTATTTTGCTACTAAACACTTTGCTGCAGATACTAAGTTTCCAGGTGTGGTTGAATTGACAACTCAGCTGCTAATACTTGAGAATATTCTTTGGCTCCCCTTGTGTCGAATCAATAAATTTGGGTTGAATACTCTACCCTCGAAAACTGTTGCGATCCCCTATACTTGTGGGTTATCACAGGCCAACCCAAGGGTCATCTTTATTTTAAACCCCCCCCCCCCGGGGGGGCCAGTGCTTCTCTAAGTGTTGGTCCGAACCGAGCCGCCTGCGGGGCCACTTCCGGGAAACTCGAAGTCTGGTTTTACTCGTAGCCTATCTCATCCGGTGTGCACTGAGAACGAGATATGTGCAGCTCGGGATTTGTCGGCACAGTCGGGTGGTCTTGCTGGTCTTGTTTTACCATTGTTGAAATGTCTTGTAGACCGGGATTCCGAGACTGATCGGATCTTCCTGGGAGAAGGAATATCCTTCGTTGACCGTGAGAGCTTGTGATGGGCTAAGTTGGGACACCCCTGCAGGGTATAAACTTTCGAGAGTCGTGCCCGTGGTTATGTGGCAGATGGGAATTTGTTAATATACGGTTGTAGAGAGCTTGACACTTGACTTAATTAAAAGTCATCAACCGCATGTGTAGCCGTGATGGTCTCTTTTCGGTGGAGTCCAGGAAGTGAACACGGTTTTTGGGTTATGTCTGAGCGTAAGTAGTTTCAGGATCACTTCTTGATCACTTCTAGCTTCTCGACCGTTCCGTTTGCTTCTCTTCTAGCTCTTATTTATGTATGTTGGCCACCATATATGCTTAGTCGCTGCTGCAACCTCACCACTTATCCATTCCTTTACCCATTAAGCTTTGCTAGTCTTGATACCCATGGTAATGGGATTGCTGAGTCCTCGTGGCTCACAGATTACTACAATAACAGTTGCAAGTACAGGTTATGCGATGATCTTGACGCGAGAGTGATGTTACTTGTTTTGGAGTTCTTCTTCTGCTTCTTCTTCGATCAGGGGATAGGTTCCAGGTCGGCAGCCTGGGCTAGCAGGGTGGATGTCGTTTGAGTTTCTGTTTGTGTTTCATCCGTAGTCGGATGTTGCTCTTATGTATGATGATGTGGTATTCGTGTGGCATTGTATGCCTCTTGTATGTATCCCCATCTATTATGTAATGGTACGATGTAATGGTATCCACCTTGCAAAAGCATCTCCAATATGCGCTTCTATCCTTGGTGGGACCTTCGAGTTCCTTTAGAATAGGGTCGCATATTGGGCGTGACAAATAACCCGGGCTACCATCTCTCAGCGGTTGCATCTAGTAGCCAAAAGCTACCTTGAGTCTGCAAGACTGAGTAACGACCACGTACAAATCCACGCAGTGGCCTTGTTTATAACCCGCAAAAAGTTGGGGAAATTTTTTCTGTTAAATATCATATCATTTCTGTGGTTCCATATGGGCCAAAATAGTGCACATATCCCTATCCGAATATGTCTCACAATATTTGTTTCTACTCCGTGTAGCCACATCCCAAATAACGCGTTGATGCTAGTCGGAGGACTAATGTTGAAGGCTATATGAATTGTGCGTCAAAGCAGTTTGGCAAGCGGACAATCGAGAAAGAGGTGTTTTATATTTTCATCCTGATCGCAAAAGCAACATCCCGAACTACCCATCCATCTTCGCTTTAACAAGTTATCCTTTGTCAAAATCACTTCTGGATAGACATACATGACTCCTCAGGCGGCCGCCTCCTCCCCATTTAGGGTTTCTCTGCGTCCCACCGGCGCCGGCGCTGATCCGCCTCGTCTCCGGTGGCCTTAGGGTCATGGGAGCGTAGCGGATCCCGGCCCTTGCCGGTGGGAGGGCTCCGTTTTTAGATATGTCTTTGAGATCTGTTAAGGTTTGTGTCCAACTTAGGAAGGCGAGACGGCGGCGGCTTCCTGAAGATGGAATAAGGTTCTCCCCGCCTAGTCCCTGTTTCGGTGGTACGTTCAGCGTCATCGGTAGGCGTGTGGATGTGTGTCTCCAACGGATCTGTCCTTGGTGGATTTGCTCGGATCTGTTCGTCGTTCGTCTAGGTTCATGTGTTTTCAGGTTGGATCCTTCCTATCTACGCTACTCTTCATCGGCAGCGGTTGCTGTTCCGGTGCGTTGGTCCTATGGGGCCTTAGCACGACGACTTTTCGACTGTCTACTACAACAAGTTTTGACCAGCTCCGATGAGAGAGGGGCGATGCTGGCGGCGTGCCTTCGGCTCGCTTCATTGCTTGTAGTCGTCGCTAGGTGGTCTACGGATCTAGATGTAATTTTTATTATTTCTGGTGTTCGTTGTACTGCCATGATTGAAGATGAATAGATTGGATGTTTTCCCGCAAAAAAATCACTTCCTTGTGGACAAAACCACATAAAATTTTAATTCTAAGTGGAAATTTAATTTTTCAGATATGAAGTGATCTCGAGATTGATCCAGTTAGATCCAAGTACATCGATTTCACCGTTAAACAACCGTTCCTAGATAATTTCCAGTGAATGGCATCTGGTTGATCCAAAAGTTGAACATCCATCAACCTGCGCACCAAATTCAGCCACGAGTTCCAATTTTCCCCCACCAACGACCTCCTGAATTGGATATTAAGAGGGATTGTTTGTAATACTGTAGCGACATAAGCTTACTTACATTGTACAATATCATTTAATGTGGGATATTGCAGGGCTAAAGGTGTCTCCCCTAGCCATGCATCTTCCCAGAATCTAGTCATATTACCGTTACCAATGATAAATTTCACCCTCTGAAAAAAGATTTCTTTCATCCTCTTTTTTTTTAGCATCGGTACAGACACAAGCGCTCATATACATGCGCATACACTCATCCCTATGAACGCACACACGCACACCCTACCCCTATGAGCACCTCCGAAAGACTGAGCCGGCATATCATCTTGAGACTTACGAAGTCGTCGTAGGCACCTCGTCGTCGACGGGAACGTCTCCTCCCACTGAAAGCGCATCGCCGGAAATCTTGAAATAAGTCCAGGAATAATGCGAGCATCAGGATTTGAACCTGGTGGGTTGGGGATACCACTGTCCACCTAACCATCTCAACCACATGCCTCATTAACCCCTTCCAAGACGGTGAGTCATTAGGTCTAGCGGTAATCTGGGCCAATGTTTTAGTTTGAAGGTACTTTTTAAAAAAAAAAGGAGGAACACCCCGGCCTCTGCATATGGATAATGCATGCAGCCACTTTATTAATTATTCGCTTGTTATGCAAAATAAGCCGACAATCCATTCCTTTATGCATTGAGATAAAAACGGTGACATGTGGAATGTGATTACTGTCACCAGGCAATCGAAATGACAATCTAGTTTCGCATGCGACCTAAAACTGTTTGAAATATGTTTCCCGTCTTTCTCTATCAATTCGGACTTCTGGATGTGTTGATTGGAGCATAAATAATTCGGAATCAGTCTACACGTGACACGGTCGTGTTGAGATATATTGCTTGTCTCTTTTAATCATTTTGAACTTTTAAATGAATTGATTGAAGCATGAATTTAATAAATACCATGTGATATTACACCTTACATTTTTTGCAGCTCTGCAGGTTGAGTCCGTAGTGGAGGAATGGCGGGACAGAGCACCAGCCAGTGGTAGCTCTCTGGAAGCAAACAATGCATGTTTTTGTTCCTTATAAACCAGACTACAGATGACTTGCAATGTGCTGATATTCCTTTGGTTGGCAAAATAGAAAAAGCGATGATTCGCGTCAATCCTATGGGAAATCAAAGCAGCCGTAGTTCAGCTCAAAGTGAAAAAAAGGAAAAACTGTAGTTGCCAAGGGCGCGTTTGATTGATATCTCTGTTTTAGTCCATTTTGCATACTTGTTTCAGTTGAATCTGTTTAGACTAATGCAGCCTAAAAATTAAAACATTTGCATGTAGTTTGATTGCTTGCATTACGCTCCCTACATCAAAGAAAGCAATTTGTAGCACGCTATTTGGTTGTCTGCGTCGCTGATGTTAAACAAACAACACGTTGTTTGGTTGCAAACGGCATAAGGTGTGATCATCACTTCTCAC
Organism: Triticum aestivum; assembly: GCF_018294505.1. Lineage (NCBI taxonomy): Eukaryota > Viridiplantae > Streptophyta > Magnoliopsida > Poales > Poaceae > Triticum > Triticum aestivum. The sequence goes on from NC_057798.1 coordinate 170,830,287, forward strand.
TGGTGGTGACCTTACCACACACACTGAACATCGTCTTGTCCTAGTGAGGAAACAAATGCCAATTTATCCTAACTACTAACAAATGGCAGTATAAATTATTAAGAGCCCTATGACTGAATAGGGCAAAGTTTAATGTTGCTAACTAGGTAGAAGTCCGTCCTCTTCCTCTTCTTTTTCTTTTGTTGCTGCTTCTTCTTCTTCTGCTGTTGTGCTGCTTCTTCTTCTTGTCTTGTGTTGTTGTCCTTCTTCAAATCCTTGTCTGACCTTTGAGGCCACTTCAACCTTTTGTTTTTCCACACTTCGTTGTCAAACGCCTCCACCATGGCCGGAGTTGACCACCTCATCAGGCGTCACATATTTCTCGTCCGGCACAAGTTTATCATAACTCTATTGTAGGATCCAGTTATGAATGATGCAACATGCAAAAACAAGCTTAACTTGGATAGGGTAAAGGTGGAATGGCTTCCGATTCAGAATCTTAAACATATTCTTCACAGCTCCAAATGCCCTCTCAACTATAACTCTAAGGTTGAAGTATCTGAGATTGAACAGTTTCCGAGGAGTCCTAGGATAATTCCTACCAAATAACTCGTTCAGATGGTACCTAGTTTATTGGTGATGTGTGACTATCGCACGGTTCATGGTTTAAAGGAGAGCAAACATACAAGGACAGTATTGCATGCGGCAGGCGTTGAAGAATAGATTTTTTCAATAAAGAACATATATTAATATTAAGAAGATACCAATTATACTGGCCTCTGCGACCAATATGATATCAGGTGTTTCCGAATCCCCCTGCACCACACCCTACGTCGGGGCCAACTTTTGCAATCTGACTCGCTGGAAACGGCCGATTCAAGCGTTCCCAACAAAGCAGGCTCTGATTGGCCTCTGTAACCAATATGATATCAGGCGTTTTCGAATCCCCCTGCACCGCACCCTACGTCGGGACCAATTTTTGCAGTCCGACTAGCTGGAAACAGCCGATTCAAACGTTCCCAACGAGGCAAGCTCTGAGGTGTTTTGAATATCGTGTCGATGCAAACCAGACCTCCTTGCATGCAACCAACAGGCATTTTCCATCCCGCCCGGGCCTGGTTAGGCTGTATCCTGTATGCAGCCTACCAAACGCCCCAAGTTGGAAGGTACCTATTCCCAAAGCGCACCAGTCTTTTTTTTTTTTTTTGAAAACGAAGGTGGCTCATGGCCGACCTTATATTTCAAAGGAGGCATATAGCCTCATGAGGTACAAGTACATGGCATGTGAAGTGCACCCAGGTGCAAGGCCAGTCATCAAAAGACTAAACTCTTCTCACGCGAACCAAATTCTGTAGGACCTGCTGACTTCTGAATCAGGGTCAGTCCAAATCATGTACCATCTGTACCCAGTTGCACCGTAGCATCTTTTAACTTGTACCACTCCGCATATACAGAACTGAAACCACTTGACATATGGAGCACTATACACACATCTAGGCATCTACTCGACGAGCGGCAGCGACACGGTCGACATGACTGTTCCACACAGTCACAGGTACGAGTCCAGGTAAGCGTGCCGGCCCCGCCTGCTGAACTCGAGCAGGCTGCCGTAGGCCCGGTCCGCGACCACGACGAACAGCGCGTCCGCGTCCGGGCTGAACGCCACGCCCGCGATCTCCCCGAACAGCCCGATCTCCTGGGCGGCGCCGTAGCCGGCCTGCACGTCGTACACGTGGACGAAGTCCGCCGCCTCCGCCGCCGCCAGGAACCGCCCTTCCGACGAGAACCGGAGGCCCCGAACCGCGCCGATCCTCCCTCCCAGCACCGCGAACGACGCAGACAGGTTGCGCGTGTCCCACAGCCGGCACGTCTTGTCCTGGTTCCCCGTCGCCAGGACGTGGCCGCCGGGGTGCCAGGCCGATGAGAACGAGTAGTCCAGGTGCCCTTTGAGAGTCGCTATCTCCTAGAAATGTAAGCAAGAACAATGCTCAGTTTTTCTGCTGGTGGAATGAAGGGGGACTTGAGGCTATGTGATCTGATGATCTGTTGCGTACTTCGCCCGATTGAGCGTCGGCGATCACGCAGTCGGAGCTGTCGCCGAGGATAGCAAGGAGCTTCCCATCAGGACTCACCGATGTGTTCTGTGAAGGACATGACAACTTATGATTCACCTTCCAGGAGCAAGACTAGAGTTCAAGATTACTGAGGAGCTTGGATTCACTCACATTGACCGACCACGGGTAAGTAAAGCGGCTAAGCAGGCTGCACCTCTCAGCATCAAGAAATTTGACAGTGCAGTCATTGTTGGCCGCCGTCACTCTAGTAGCGCCGCTGCATTTTGACAACAGGAAATCCGATAGTCGATCACGTATTGCCCACAATTTCGAAATCAGAATATCGACGAAACTGTGCAGTTCTTACCTAGGAGACTCATACACATCTACAGCATTAGTGACGGAGTTTTTATTATCAGCAACATTCGTACAGAATGCCACCCCGGGCTTGTCAACATACTGTCGAGAAACAATTACATGAGCTAAGGGGTACATAAAATGGCTGAAAATTCAGCGCGTCTTGAGACTATACCTTGAAAATCAGTTCGCCGCGGAAACCGCCCGCTACCATGAGATTGTCTTTTAGGGCCATTGAGCTGATTTGGACTCTGGACAATGTCCGAGCTCCATGCGCCTTCTGTGAAGCAGGGAGTATAGATCGGAGGTTAGATATACAAAAATAACAGAAAAAAGGCACGCACTGAAGAGATGCAAACCTGCTTTGGAACAACTTGGCCTGCAACGTGGAGCACTTCTGTCCCTCTTTGAAGAAGAGAAGACCAGTGCATTACTGAATTGTTCTGTGCCATGTAAACATCATGCTTGGATGTGGCCCACACAAGATTCCTTAGCTGAAGATACCAAGAATAGGAATGGTCAGTGCCTTCGGAGTAGAAAATGTGAACAATGCTTCGCAGGTGTTGTTTATCCAAAAGAAAGAAAAAAAGTACTCTAGTTGATCGTAGCAACCAAGCACTGACAATTTGATCTTGACGATATGCTTAGTGATAGTAACATAATGTTCTCCATGGTCTTTACAACATTACTGAAATTATCTTACAAACAACTGTATTAAGAAAGAGAACAAAAAAGGCCTGGCAAAACAGCAGATGAGAGCACATTACCGTATCCATAAGAATTTGATGGAAAACTGATTGGCAACCTGATGTGTGTCTGAAACTGCACAAACCAAAGGACCAATAGCTCCCTACACACTCATGCACATTTCTAGGCATCACTCCCATTTGACCAACTCCATTACAGACTGTAACTCTTTACCATTATGGTTAGGATTAGGACCTAGGAGTATTTCAAGATGCAGCAGGGCATCCACAATGTGAGTATTTGGCGCCTCTAAGGCTGCCTCTAGGCCTATGAACACTGCCTCTATACACTATCGTCGGCCTCTAAGCCAAAAATTCTTGGAGACGCCTCTATGCTAAGCACTGGCCTCCAATGCTTTGTGCTGAATAAAATATTCTGATGTCCCCACTGTCAGCCAGTTAGGTGCTGGAGGGACCGATGAGTTGATTAACAAATGCATCATATTTTATTTAATTGTGGGCCCGGCTTTGTCTCTAAAGCTAGAGGCTGCACACTGCAGAGTTTTCATCTATGGTTAAGAGGCAGATCCATGGGTAGTTTAGAGGCAAGGTTGCCTCCAAACACTGGATATGCTCTAAAGGAATACATATGTCTAAAACACCAACCATCGTTAGTAAAATACACCTGAAGAAGCATTTGGTTTCTTACTTGAAACTAACTGAAGATAATCCAATGCAACAGTTTATGGTGAGTTAGTGACCCAATTTTCAACTCCTTATAGAAGTTCAAGGGCTAATGCAGACTTTTTGAACATCAGTGTAGGTGCGGCCACACACTAGTTATAGCAATTTAAAAGAGGATAAGCAGATAACGTCTTTCAGGAACCGGAACCCATAACCATGATAACGAGCTCATGGAAATATAATGACATCAAAATGTCAAATAGTACAATAATTGACGGAAGAATGTATTCCGAGAATGCAAGACATGCACACACAATTTACTCGGCTAATAATGCAAAAGATGTAGTGTTCAAGGACTTTTAGTAGGTCAAAGTTAATACCATAAGAAGTCCTGCATAAAATTTTGTTAGCATCTCTCTAAGGTTCAACCTGCCAAAAAGAAATAGGAATATGAATAATCTAACCGAACCTTGCTATAATAACCTATCATATCATATTCCAAAGATGCCATATGACAGCGCCGGCCACTGAGGATGCTCAACCACCTGCTTAAGAACCTTGTTGAGTCCATTGTATTGCAGTTCTATCCTAATATACAAGACCGCTAATTGCAGAAATGAAACTACAGCTTCAGTTACCAGATCAGACACAACTTATAACATGACCTGCACTCACTGTTACGCTATAGTTGCAGTCTATACCAAAGGAATAGACACGAATGAAGTTTAGAAGCTTCACCTAACGAAATCAAAACCGGTCAAAGCTTCAAGAATCTCACAACATCTACAAAACAGAGTAAGAACATAAAATGCAAAACGCTAATATAATGTGAATATATCAGGCATTCACCAGTTATTATTTATATGCTTTTGGCATAAGCTTTCCTCATACTTGTTTTTCTTTTTGGAGCAGAAGACATAAGAGTAGAGAGGACAGAGAGGGAACAGTTAAATCTTTGCACTAGTAAAGGTAAACAATGAGGTGAATACTGAAAGTTCTTCTACTACATATGAGGAGTAAAAATGCAATGCATTATGATGTAGTAACTGTGGGCAACCATATTAACAGCTTGTGCTCAGTTTTTTTTCGGAAAGTAAAACATTCCACGTGGTTTGAGTGCACATATTTTTCCTTTAAAAATGTTGAAAATTGAGCTAACTATAGTGAGTAACAGTCACAAACTCTGGAATTCTTTAAATAATTGAACATGTTGTTTAACACCTTTGATGTTAAGATTCTTATATCAATGCAAAAATCAATATCTTAGAAAAGTGGAAGATAAATGTACCTGAAAATGCACTATCGTTGGCTTGACAAGTCGTGTGTTGAAGCAGAAATCATAGAACCTGTCATTTGTCTCCACTTGTTTGCACTCCTAGAGAAGGAGGGGGAGGAGATAAGTCAAAAAGCTAAAGGCTATCATAAGAATTTACAACCATATAACAAACAAACAAATATTCTTTATGGCGTTATGGGAAGATGTATTGTCTGCTTGGAGTGTCACCTCAATAGTTGAACCTGAGATAGATACCAAAACAAACCCGACCATTTTTGTGTCAACAGACAACTAGCAAGGTGTGATAAAAGAGTTTAGGTGAAAAGGTTGCATAAAAAGCATGTGTTTATGGAAGTGGAACACGTTTGGTGTTAATACTTAGTACTAGGTAGTAGTTAGTAACACCAAACAAAACAATCAAGAGTATTTTACGAATATGATTAACACAGAGAGTGAGCTATCTCGCATTTATTGGAACATTAGCACAATGCCAGTGCATTGCCACGAAGCAAAAAAAAAAGAGAGAGAGAAGTTGGACCATCAGCTTAGGAGATTTTCAAAAAATATTAATGATGTGTGACTATCGTGTGGTTCATGGTTTAAAAGAGAGCAAAAGTATGAGGACAGATTTGCATGCGGGCAGGCGTTGAAGAATCTTTTTTCGGATAAAGGACATATATTAATATCAAGAAGATACCAATTATACTGGCCTCTGCAACCAACATGATATCAAGAGCTAGTCAAGACATCAAGGATGCACACAGCAACCTATTACAAAAAAAAACATGACCCCGAATGGCAGACGCGGCAACAGGCAACACCAACTACCGCCCTTGGCAAAGCAAAAACTGCGAGAGAGGTTCTTCAACATGAACCTGAGCATGTGTCAGGCCGGGCTTGTAAGAGCCCGACCTTCAAAATACCAGCCCGAACTATCCTCTTTTCTCAAGCCTGAGCCCAGCCCAAAGTCGAATCCGAAGCCCGAAAGCCCAGCCCGAATTCACTTTTCGATACTTGCACATGCAAGCCCGGCCCGAAATCTTGAAAAATAGAAGCCTAAACCCATCCCAAAACTACCTTCCGGACTGCAAAAGGAGGCCCGAGTCAGGCCCGATTGACAAGCCTGACACAGGCGGGCCTTTGTTTTTTAGGTCGGGTCATCAGCCGGGCTGCCCATACCCGGGTCTACTTCAACAACAACCTAGGAAGGGAACGACACACCGCGCCGCCGCTGCCGGATTCAACCACTGAAGGTCGGATCATAGGTTTTCACCCTGAAGATCAAATCCGAGCAACTCCAAGCAATGCCTTCAGGAACGGGAAGGCGTGTAAACACCGCCATTGCCATGTGCAACCAACTAAGGTTGTTGTTCCCACATATGAGTAATAGTGGAAAAAATAGAGGTGAACTCACAACCAACCCCAACCTTTATAAGCAAGGAAAGAAGATGACAACTATCATCACAATTGGCATGAAGAGCCAAAAGGGCGATAAGCAGAAAAACAGCTTTGCAGCAATGCCACTCGTGTAGAAGTGTACAACACTAAATCTCACCATATCAAACCCCTGGTGTGACCTAGCGAGGTTCTCATAATTCTTGTAATGCTTCAGCCTCATCTTGCGATACTGATCTCTACTGTATTTTAACCTCTCCCATGGTATCCCTTGCATATCTTTTCCATTTCTGTACTCCACGGCTGATGTATCATTCTTATGCTTATTCTGCATCAAGAACAAAATTGAGGTCTTAATGGCCTTGAAACAAAGGAAAGAATGCAATTGTTCAGACAAACCAAAACAATCCAGAGTAATAATCTAACAAAAAGGGAAAGTAACATGTCTAGAAAGGCTCAAGTATATACACATGTTATATACTGTCCCAGAGATAACTAAGGTTTTTTCTGGGGGCAGAGAAAACTAATATAATCTTAGAAATCATAAATGTCCATGTGCACATTCCTACATCATGATTTAGTAGGTGTCCCAGTTGTTGGCTCGTTGCCATCACATATGTCCACCTCAATAGTGATGTTGTTGTATTTCGGCAGGCACTCCGAAAGCTAATTTAGCACTAAAATTTCCTTTTAGTGCCAACCATTTCCACTAGGTAGGGTCATCGGCAACATTTGCATATGTCCACCTCAATATTCCGTGGCTGAATTGCGAACATGCTTTATTTAGCTTTAGCAAAATTAATGTGTGGTCTGCACGTAAGATCACTCCAGCAACCATCTCCTTCCGTATTGAAGGCTTGAACCAACACACGAACTACCAAATTATTACATGTAGTGAGACTTGTTTAACATACCGGGCTTGAGGGATGGCCGTCGCGGCCGCCGGAGACGCCAAACCCGTCGGAGTCGAAGTGGTCGTCTTGCAGGTCTTCCAAATCGTCGTTCAAGTACACGGCCATCGTCCCTGCCAAGGAAAACCACGAGAATCGAGTGAATTCCAGAAAGGAACCGAGAAACTCTGAGAGAAAAACTGCAGCTTGCGAACAAGAGTCGTTCAAGCGCAGCGCGGCGGCCGGCCAAAACCTCCCAAACCACCGCCGGCGAACCCAGACGAGCGGAGCAACCCAGCGCGGCAGGGAGGGAGGGATCACACATTCGGACGCAGCAAGACCGAACCCTCCAAAAATAATCGGCGGAAAAACACGCGCGCCGACGGCGGCACCTATGATGGATGATTTTACCTCCCTGGGAGCCGGAGGCCTGCAGCGGGCGGTCCTGCTGGCCAGCACAGCAGCTCGAATCGCGGTCGAGGTCCCTGGAGGCTGGAGCCCTCAGGATTCGGAGAGGATTCGGCGCGCGAGATGAAAATATCCCCGGTCGTTGGTCTTCGAGCAGGAAAGAATATCCCGGTGGTGGAAGTGGCGAAAGGGGAGGAGAAAAGCGGTGCGTGAACAGAGAAGGCACCGCGTTAACTAGCCCGCGCCATTTCTATTATTTTTTTCGCAGGGCACTTCGTTTTTATCTTATCTCTATCTCTATATTTATTTATATATCTACATTTCTCTACCTACTTGAAACGAATGTAAAGTCCCTAAAAAAAGTGTAAAGGCGTCTTTAACGCTGACCCTCAAAAGCCCAGCAACCGTCCGGATCCGGACGAGGTGTCCAGACGCAATTTGTCATCCAACGTGGTACCCCTCGGTCTGCGGACCAGTCCGGTTGTCTGAATACCTACAACCCGGATGCAAACTGAGGAGGCCCTGTGTGTCCGAACCGTCATCACATAGGACTGCGACATCCTGGCCCACTCAAATCCCCTTCTGGTCCATTTTCCTTCCACTCCGCCCCTACTTCTCATTTACTTTGCATCTACACCCTCCTTCTCGTCCGCCGCTGCACCTCTCTGGACGCCGCCCAAGCATCCTCGGACGTCTGCATCCCTCACCCATGCGCATGCTCGCCTTGGACTATGCCACTGTCCACTCAGGATCCGTCAGTAGCCAGATACTCTCTTCCCCTTACCGACGCCATCAATGGTGGACACCATGCCTTACAGGTGTTCGATCAAATGTCATATAGTTTTTTTGGTGAACATCTCATTGTTTTCTAGAGTAAGCACAATGTTGAGATACTCGCTGATGAAGGATGAGTTGTTGTATGCATAGGACTTTATAGGCATAAGGCAAGGGTTTTTTTTGTGCAAAACCTGCATGTTTCTTCACGCCTCGTTGTAAACGATTGTTCATGCAATGTTTTTTCTAAATGCTCGTGGCACATAAAAAATGTTCACAACACTCACATAGACATCTGATTTTTTTTTTAAATGTTCATGAAAACATAAAAAATATCATATATTTTTTTAATGTTCACTACATTTTAAAAATGTCCACTAGTTTTTTATTTTTTTCTTGAAAAGGTAAATAATGATTGTCACGATTTGAAGATATGTTGATGACATATAAAAAAAATTCAATTCTTCTTTTTACAAAAGAAGGATTGAAAATATGAAATAAAGTAAAGAAAAGGAAAATATAACAAAAATAGATATAAAAAATAAAAATAACACCTGGAATTTCTTTAAAGTGGGAGGAAGGTTTCTAAAACCGCTCCTATGAAGGTTCCAAACTGGTCCATTCTGGTCCGTAGATGATTCATAAAACCACTGGAAAACGTTGTTGGGCTGGCTCATTTCGTGCGGTACTGTAGGTGAGCTGACGGTGCGTCTCATAGTAAGCGAGATATAGCACTGACTGACTGGACAAAGAGTTTCATAGCACGGGCTCAAATGAGCCCTGGGTGAACAGTGAAACTAAAAATATGAAAAAAAAAATTAAAAAGGTCTGATTTTCTTTTTGAAGAACATTAAAAAATTAGTGCTTGCAAAGTTTCATCATGGAATCACATTTGTGGAAGTCGTGGCAAAAAAAATGATGATCCAAAGATGCTACTTTCAGAAGCATTTTGGGGAGCTGATTTTATCCTTTCTGCCATGACTTCCACAAATGTGTTTCCATGCTGAAAAAATTTAAGCACCTGAAAAATTTCTTATTCTTTGCCAAAAGAAAAATCAGAAATTTTTGAATTACTTTTTATTTTTTTCCTATTTTTACTGATCATGCCAAGAGCATTTGAGCTCGAGCTCAGATTAGGACTTTCGCGACTGTCACTGTAACCACTTGTTGTTGTGGTAACGCATTTCTGGAAGTTTGCTTCTTTATTGACCTCCAGAATGTGTATCTTCTTTTCTCACAATAGTGTCCAACTCTGACAGCATGAAACCGGACGTGGTTCTCACTCTGTTTATATTTGATGTGCTCCAACGTTTCTTCTAGCCAGTCTCAGAACGCTTGATTCTACGAGAGAAAAAAGGTTCTTGACAAAAGGAGTGGATACTTCCTTCAAAAGGGCCAATTCTCCAATGTCCAAAGATAAGTATAAGCTTTAAAGGACAGTTCCAGGATACAGTTCATGGATTCAGGAGAACATGAATTTCAACACCTTATTTTTTTCTGTTTCCTTACAAAATAAATCAACAAAACCTAACCAATCAAAAATGTAGAAGAAAAGAAATAACTATTCAGATATCCTAAGGCTTTCTGCTTAGTTCCTAAATCTGCACTTTGGTGCTCTGTTCTTCCCTCTTACAAGGACAGGCAGGGGCTGGGTAGTGTCATATAATTCCACTTCGATGCTCTGTTGACTGTTGGTCGTCCTCACATGAAGAAGTTGGGCACACCATCGCCGAAGGTCGGGTCGAACTCGAAAAGGCAGTCCATGCTCGGGGCCGACACGGCTGTGAGCGCCGACACCACCTCCTGGAGGTCGCCGTCCAGCGGCCACTCCGTGTACGCGCCGGCTGGCACCGGGTACGGCGACATGGTCAGACCACCGTTGGAGCCAGACGCCACAGGCGACGCCCCCAACGGTGAGACACTGGCGTTCGGGCCGCCGTGGTCCGCGTCCACGGTCAGGCCGGCTCTGAGGCTCTGCAGCAGGCTCTCCGCGTGCGGGTTGTGTTGGTTCGTCGGCGGCCTCCTGCCGCCGCCGCTGCCCGTTGGCCTGCAGGTGTGCTGGCCGTGGTAGACGACGTCGAAGAGCGCGGGGTCCTGGTCGGCGCGCTGCACCTGCTTGGTGGCGGGGCAGCCCTGCGAGTTGCGGTGGGTGCAGCGGTAGTACGCCCTCGGGTGCTTGGCGCCGAGGATGTCCTTCTGCCCGTACTTCCTCCAGCTGTGGCCGTCGTCGCCAGGCCCCTCCGCACCGCCGGCCGCACTCACCCTCACCTGGCTCGTCCACCTCGCCGTCGCCTTCCTGCAAAGAACCATCGACGAAGCGCCAAGAATTCAACAACAGTTCGGCACATTTGGATGATCCAATTCCATTCCAATGGTGCTCTGTTCGAGCATTTGAGTTGAGTTGGGCCTTTCTTTTTACCTCTTCTTGGTGTTGGTCCTGAAGGGCTGGTCGGAGACGCCGCTGAGGGAGCTGGACGTGCTGGAGGGCGTGGTCGGGGCGTCGGGGAAATGTGCGGCGACGAAGCCGATGGACCTGTCGGTGAGCGCGAAGATCTCGGCGGTGAGGGCGCGGCACAGGTCGATGGAGGCGTCCGGCGCGTGCAGGTGCAGCTCGAGCTGCCGCACCAGCTCCTGGACGCGGCACAGTTCCGACACCACAAGCTGCAGGTTCCCGCGGCCGGTGCCGTTCCCCTCCACGCTCTCCATTGCCGCGGACACGGAAGAACACGTTCGATCGGCGGAGGAGAAGGAAGGAAGTGATCGGCGATATCTCTCGATCGCGAGGTGCAGGAGAGCAGGTGGTGGTGGTGTGAGGCGGGGAGACGAGACATCTTATAGAGGCAGAGTTCAAGTCAAGTGAGGTGGAGGGGATTTGTTTGACTGGATGGGGATTGTTTGGACTGCCATTTGGTGATTGGTTGCTGCCTTGCCGGGTACGGGTAGGGTTTTGCAGCTGCAGGCCGTTTTGCCCGTGGATGCCCAAATATTTAGATGGTCAAATGGATGGTTTTATTTTCTTTGACAAAAAATATATCCCATTTGATATCTTCGTATTGGAGAGTCCACGAATTTCACCTTGTATTTTTTGTAAAATATTTCGTCTTCATTTTCAGCTCCCTCGCCCAAAAATAGGGTTAAAACTGAGTGAACCTTCCTGTTGTTGTACTTATGTAAAAAGGTCGGATATACTTGTGTAAACACAAGTTGGCAACTATACTTTGTCCTTATACTCCCTCTGTTCTATATTATAGTGCGTATAGATTTTTAAAAAGTTAAATTTTGCATAATTTGATCAATTTATAGAGATAACTATGTATATCTATAATAGTAAGTATACAAAATATGAAACTACGTCTTATGTTGAATCTAATGACATATGTTTGACTTAATGTGCTTCAGAATCTATGTAAAGAGGCATAAAAGCGGGACTAATAAACCCAATAAATAGGAAAGGAGGTAGTAGCTTTTTAGAATTTACTTTTTTTGCTGGGAATTTAGATACTGCTTTCCCGCCACTCTCAAATATACACTAGACTACTGCATACTCCCTCTATAAACTAATATGAAACTGTTTAGATGACTAAAATAGTGATCCGAACAGTCTTATATTAATTTCCAAAGGGAAGATAAAACATTTTGCATGGAAGGTTTTGCGTGGCGCCCTTCCATGCTTTGGTGTATTAGCAAACCGACACGTCTCATGCTCAGCTCAATGTCCCGTTTGTTCGGTCGGGGCGGAAGACACACAACACTGTTTATTTAAGTGCCGACGAGCTACAAAAGTTTGGGAGCGGCTGGGCTTATTACAAGTCATACGGGAAACTGTCGCTAAGGACTGATCAGGGTCCATTACGATGGAAATTTTATCAAAACTTCAGGGCGTGGATGCGGAGGTACCAAAGGCAAAGCTTGCAGTTGTAGCAGCATGGTATATATGGTGGCAGCGCCAACAGACAGTAAAGGGAATTAAAGTCCAAACGCCAGGAAAAACAACACTAACCATCAAGGTTTTGGCGACAAATTACTTCAGATCAACTATACCCAAAGGTCCAGCTAGGAAAAGCGATCACGTGTGGAGGAGACCAGGACATGGGACAGTGAAGATAAATGTTGATGCTTCCTTTCACTATGAAACACTTTCTGGTGCATGTGGTGCAGTGGCTCGTGATAACCGGGGTGATTTTATTGCGGCAGCAAGTTGGTTTGTTCCAAACATTAGTGGAGTTGGCGCAGCTGAGCCACTGCAATCAGAAATGGACTGTACCTGGCAACTCACATTGGATGCAACAACATAGAACTTGAATCAGATTGTTCCTTCGTGATGGACTCAGAGAACCAATCTAATGATTATTTAGGCCCGGAGGTAGCTATCATCATAGAGTGCAAACATCTTATGATGGATTTTGCATCAATAACCTTCAGACATTTCTATAGAGAGACCAATCAGGTGGCAGATGAATTAGCAAAGAACTCTTTTACTACTAGAGCGTCTAGTTCTTGGGATGATGAGATCCCTGGTTTTATTTATCATTTGCTTATATAAGACATGTCTATTTTTGAGAAACAAAGTCTATTTGTGGTAAAAAAAAATAGAGGCCCACTATTCAGACGCGGATTTGTGGGACATGAAGACACACGAGGATGAAATCAGAACTGTCCATATGTGCTTTGAAAGTTAATGTGCATGATATAAAAGCTTATATATTGGCAGCCTCAACTAGTTCACATGTTTGTTGCCTACTCATACAGGTTGATGTCCTCCAACTGGAATGTTGTGCAGTGGGACTTTGCCACAACGAACGCCATTTGGTATCCGTTCAGGCAGACTGCCTCAACAACTTCTTCACCTTCTCGGGCCCATGCCGAAGGCGATTCACTACCACCTCCATGTTCTCCGAAGTCGAGTTGTGCTCCCAAATGGCATCACAGGTCATCCTAAAAGACGCCTTCAAGGACCCAACCGCCTGTTCCGCCGGACTAAATCTACTGCGAGTGCATCAAAGATACGCCAACATAAGCAATCTGCGGATCCTGGATGGGAAAGACACGAATGGGGGCTTACCAGCAGCGACATGTCGAGTCCTTTTTAAATAGGATTCAGTAGAAAGATTCTCCTCCTTAAGTATTCGAGTGTGAGTCTTGGTCGCCTCGAGCTTGGTAGTAATGGTTTGTATCTTCTCCGGTTGACGAGCACGAGTCCTCATCGCCCCGAGCTCTTCCTCTAGCTTGGCAGTGGCGACCTTCTCCTCCTTAAGTTATCGAGCATGAGATTTCATCCCCTCAAGCTCTTCCTTGAGCTTGATTGTGGCTTTGAGATCCTTCTTGAGCTTAGCGGCCTCATCTTCATCAACTACAGAAGAGGTAAAATCAGTTTGTACAACAATGGCATAGTAATTCGAAGAAATTTTGAGTTGGCTACCTTGAGCCCAAGTAGTCTCAGGTGTGACCTTGGCCTTATTCTTGACCAATGTCTCATGGGTCGCAGTGAGGATGCCCCACAAGCTGCTCCACTCGGCTTTGTGCCTTTTGATTTGGTCGAAGGATTCAAGCTTGCTCTAGCGGAACTCAGTCTTATCCTTTGGCATCTCGTCTAGCCTATGCAAATATAACAAAAGAAGTTAGCTACTTGAGAAAAGTCATAAAGATCCTTCGCTCGGTTCCATGAATTGAATGGAGGCTCGGGGGCTACACCCAGGATGAAACCAACAAGCTAAGAAAGAGACTCTCTGCAGACTCATAGAGTCGGTCAGAGGATCGGGGGCTGCCTTTTGATGGGTGTATTATCCATGCATCCATGGAAGAGACAAAAAGAGAAGAAAATACGAGGACAATAAGCATACGTTCATCACCGATTGGGGCTTGTCAATTATTAGATTAGTGTTGTTGTTTAAACCATTGATACCCTTTCTTTGGGTCCTTACCAAATCCAAGATTTAGTCGCTAGTTTATTGACGATGCCCATCGCCTTACCCCATTCTCCTTCTTCTTCAAGGTCGTGGTTTGATGTCGCTTGGACATGGCAGGTAGAGGAGTCACTTTAGACTTCATCCTCTCCAGGTCCTCCAATGACTTGAGGAAATACAGGTGATCTGCTCATCCAATAGTACCAACGGCTCCGATACCGTCGCGCTGTAAACAACATAGAGACGGCTCGATCATTGTCACTCCCTTTCGAGCCAACACGAACGACTTAACTCCACGAGCGTTCAAATCACACCGCCCTAGGCGACAGGTGACCCAGTGGTGGTGGTGGAAGCGCGAGTGACACCTTTGGCGACGACACCGGAGGGAAGGGGACATTCTGAGGAAAAAGAGGGAGGGCAACGGAGTATCAGAAGATGTCTTCTCACTATTTCTATTAGTTTACACAAGATATGGAGAAAATGTCATTATTCCCTTATTGCAGCACACATCTTAATGTATTTCGACAAGTCTATGGCTTGATCTACCATAAGAACAGCTAGCCAACGAAATAGAATTATGCTAGAAAAACTATTCATGTTTTTAAGTTTTCGGTGTATGACTAGGGATGTAAGTGGGACGGACTGACCAGCAATACCATAAACGTCGATTTAGTTTCCCTCCAATTATCAGTGTATCGGGTTGTCTTGCCAATATACATAGTACATTGTGTTCCATGGATAATCAATCAGATTTTTTAAGCATGTAATACTTAAGTACGTTCAAAGCAAGTAATAATTTCATATTAAACATGTAAAGTAATTCCACATATAAATACATATTAAATTCCATAATGAGGTATTCTGGATATTATCAATTCCAAGTAATTTGAATATAGTGGCAGTCTAAGCCAGGACTTGAACTCGGGTGGGCTGGCAGCTATCCCAACTGCCCAGTCAACGGGTGGATGCCTCGTCCTCAAAAATGAGACCAACCCAAGGGCTAACCCTCGTTGGCATTTATTTATAGGAGAAACTCCGCGAGCACCACGCGTCCAAGCCGGGACTTGAACTTGGGTGGACTGGCAGCAACCTCAGCTCCCAGACAAGTGATGGGATGAATAAACACTGATAAACGATGAGCGCAGCACGAAACATGATGACGCTTGCACCACTGCGTATGGCCATTGGAAGTTCCGGGTCGGGTTTGGTTGAGCTCCACGGGGATCCACAAAAACCATGACAATCTTGGACCGGTCCACGGTCTCTCTCTCTCTCGCTTAGACCGTCCAGACAGAGATGTAAGTGAGATCAGAAAGTCCAAACGATAGCCAAACTGCTGACCAGTTCAACACTTTCTCGAACGTCTTTCTCTGTTTTGTTGCCCCTTTGCCTTGAGGTTGCAAAAATAGTTGAACATTTGGGTCAACGTGTGGGACACATGATAGCAGCATAGTGAGCTCCAGTACCGCCTGAACTGATTGGTGCGTCCTGAGCTATATTTAGATTTCAGGGTAACTTCGACTCTGTCATTATTTTGCAGGCATTACATTACAGGTTGAAGTTTTTTTTTCCGGGTTACATTACAGGTTGAAGTTGATGTACACTAGTAGAGAATACCAGACTTATACCGATTAATCACCATTCACCAGCATGTGTAAGCGTAGCATCGGATTTTGGAAGATGAAATCTCATCTTCTTTCTATCCCACACGAGTGCGCGTGCTATTTTCTGTTGGTTTGGGCAACGGTTTCCCTTTCCATCTTCTGTTAGAGCATCTCCAACAGCCGCGCTATAGCGTCGCGCGCAAAAAACCCGTTAGCGCGCGCGCTGCGGCTGGTTTTACGCGTCCGCCTGCGCTGGCTCCAGCAGCGGTGCTATAATGCAGCGCGCGCGCCGCTCCAGCAGGGCGCAAAAATACAGCGCGCGCCGCACAAACCACATGTACATTTGAAAGAAGATGAGCAAAAATGATCAAACAAATAGTTTATCGTTCAGTACAACAACAAATAGTTCAAAATAAATTGTTACAACACAACAAATAGTTCATGAAGTTCATGCTCTTTGCCGTCCATGCCATGCCCACCACTCTTCAATTAGATCATTCTGAAATTCATTGTGCGTTGCGGGACGCCGAATGGCATGATAGGAGGCAACAAAACGGGCTACCCTTTCAGCCCTCCGCCGCACTCGCACGGGATGTCCCAAGAGCTCATACTGTGAGTAGTCTAAATCTTGACCACGCTCATTCTTGATGATCATGTTGTGCATGATCACACAAGCGTGCATGATGTACCAAAGCATTTGTTGATCCCAAAATCTTGCCGGTCCTCTCACAATAGCAAATTGGGCTTGCACAGGTGGCAACTCACCGTTTGCAATCTTATTCATCAGTGGTGACCGGTTGAGAACATTGATATCATTCAAAGATCCAGGCATTCCAAAGAATGCATGCCAAATCCAAGTCTCCTGATCGGCCACCGCTTCAAGGATTATAGTGGAACCCTTTTTTTGGCCGTGGAATTGCCCATGCCATGCCTTTGGACAATTCTTCCAACTCCAATGCATGCAATCTATTGAGCCAAGCATGCCAGGAAAGCCACGCGCTTTGTTCATCGCCAATAGCCTTGCGGCGTCTTCAGCAGTGGGAGCTCTCAAATACTCCTCGCCAAACACTTGCACAATTCCCACTGCAAAGCGCTTGACACACATGATGGCTTGGCTCTCACCCATAGCCAAATGATTATCAACTAGATCAGCCGGGATATCGTATGCCAACATACGCAAAGCGGCTGTCACCTTCAGAAAAGTGCTATGCCCGAGCTCTCCGGCGGCATTCCTCCTTTGCTGGAAAACCGGTCATGGCTCGCTAGTTTCTCTGCAATGCGCCTGAACAACTCGGTGCTCATCCTAAACCGGCGACGAAAATACGACTCCGGGTATGTGGGATTCTCCACGAAATAGTTCTTCATCAATCTGTTATGGGCATCAATCCTATCTCTCCAAATTTTCTCCCGACCCATAACCGAACCACCGTGCTTCGGTTTTTTATTGATATGCATAGCTACGATCACTGCAAGATCCTCCTCCTCTTCCATATCAAATTCTTCTTCGGAAGAATCATACGACGAACTCATCTACAATGTTCAATACTATACTATAAAAACTACAATTCAAAACATGCACCAAATTCATGAAGTTTGAGCAATACATACCTTGTAGGCGTTTTGTCAAACACCTTGCGGGCGCGGCGCGGCAGCGAGCGCTCGGGCGCTGTTCCTCGAACGACGGAGGCGCGCGGGCGCCGGCGGTACTAGGAGGGGCTAGGAGGGGTTGGGCGGAAGCGCGGGCGCGCGGGGATAGGCCGGGGAAGCCTGAGACGGTCGCCGGGGTGCGCGGGCGCCGGCGGCGGCGCGGCCGGTTGGGGGTGGAAGCGCGAGAGGAAGAGCGGGCGCGAGCGCTCGAGTGTGCCGCGCGCTGTAGTGGGCGCCCGAAATACGCCGCGCGGGTAAGTGTTTTTGCCCGCGCGCCCAACCCGTTTTAGCGCGCGCGCCGTTTTTGCGCGACCGCTGGAGCGCCCTGACGCGTTGCGCGCGCACTAAAAACGTCTATTTTGCGACGCGGCGCTAGTTTAGCGCGGCTGTTGGAGATGCTCTTAAAAAAAGCAGAAGACAAGAAAGTGGTCTCAGACAAAGGGAAGGAGAAAATTAAATTAGCGCGTGAGATGGTGGGGATGATTGAGATGACGGACGGACGGGCGGTCAGATTTTACGAGCTGGGAAAACGCATAGAAGCTTGACTTGACCGGGGATGCAGGAAGGAATCTTCAAGCCTGTTTGCGCGTCGTTTGAACGAAACAGCGACAAGGAGAGTGCGTGCGTCTGACACCACTCATGTCTATCAGGCACTAACACCAGCTTCCAATAACAAACAACGATAGTTCTAAAGATTAGGCGGACGTGGAGTTTTTGCACCCGAGCTCACATGCTTCCTCATAAACAGTAAAATTGTAAAAAAAAATAGTAAATTCTTTAAAAAGTTATGAATTTTTGTGTGCTAAACATTGATGAATGTTTTCATTGCACGCAAGAAATTGTGTAGAAATAACATTCGCGGAAATGTGGAAAGAAAAACAAAATTGATGCTTCACGACTGTCATTTTATCACATTTTTTTTGTCGATCCGGACGTACTTTTTTCGACAAACCCGAGACAAACGTGTGGGGACTTTGCGGGAATCTGAACAATAGACATGTAGGACTTCGACGGCCCGGGCCACCCAAAACCCTTCCCGCATCCCGCGCCTCCATCCTCCCCATTTTCTCTCTCTTTCTTCTTTCTCTCTTGCCTTGGCCTCCATTCCACCAACCCGACCGCCAAGCAACACCCCTGCCGGACTCCATCGCCTTTCCAACCGGGCTCCACCCCACTTACCCTTCATCGTCGTTCAACCCATCTCCTCCCACCGTCCCGCCAGGTACCATCCGCTACTACTATACTCACCATGCCTGACAACTGTTCGATGAATTGCCGGAGCTAAAAAAGTTGTCCCTTATTATTTCAAGCACTGAATCCAATTTGGAGTACATATACGAGCGCTATGTTGAGTCGTCCAACGAGGAGCACTACACAGATGAGACAGCGATGATGCATGGGGTCCTTGAAGATGCGGAGCGTGTGGAGGAGCATGTTCTCAATTTCAAGAATCAATCAAGGGTTATCGAGTGCTCAACCGCAACAGGGCGCGCGTCCATTTGCCACTGATGGTCGACTACTTTGCCCCCAATTCACTTGTCCCTCACCATTTTCGCCGGTGTTTTTGGATGCGCAAGACTGTCTTCAATCGTTTGTACCATGACGTCCGGTCCTATGACGGCTACTTCATCTTGAAGAAGGACGTCGTGGTAACGATTGAGTTCTCTGGTTATCAGAAGTGCATGATCATACTCTGGGTGCTTGCATATGGCACGACCGCTGATTCATGGGACGAGTACCTATGGATGTTTGAGAGCACATGTGGAGATGCCATGGTCAGGTTTGTAACTGTCGTGTCGAGGTGTTTGGACCTCAGTACCCGAGAGAACTAACTATTGTGAACACCGAGAGGCTCTTGGCAATCTTACAAGCAAGAGGGTGGCCAGGTTTGCTTGGATCCCTTGACTGCATGCATTGGAAATGGAAGAACTGCCCGAAGGCTTTACAAGGGCAATACCAAGATCATGTTAAGAAGCCACCATCATTCTTGAAGAAGTCGCATCACATGATATTTGGATTTGGCATGCCCAGGTCTCACAATGACACCAATGTGCTGCAGCAATCAACGTTGTTTTGTGAGGCTGACTGAAAGAAAAACTCCTCCTTACTACTATACTGTCAATAGACATGAGTACAACATACTACTATCTGGTTGATGGTATCTATCCTCCATGGACTACCTTTGTTAGCACCATCTCTAATCCAGATGCCCAGAAAAAGTCTCACTTTGCCCAAAGACAAGAAGCAGCTAAAAAGGATGTCGAGAGGGCGTTTGGAGTTCTGCAGGCCCATTTTGCAGTTATTAGAGAACCTGCTAAACAATGAGATCAGGAGACCTTGTGAGAGGTGATGGCATGTTGTGTGATCATGGACAACATGATCGTCGAGGATGAGAGTGAGGATGTTGCCACGGCTCTAGAATTTTAGAACATGGGTGATCCTATCGAACTTCTAGAGCAGAATCCAGCCACATTTGAAGAGTTTATTCAAATGCATCAACAGATTCAGCATCGACCAACTCACGAGTAGCTAAAAGAAGTCTGATTGAGTATCAGCGGGTGGTTAAAGGGGACACCAATGTTGGAATGTGATATAGGAACTTGTTTAAATTTGAACTGCTACTGCATGCGGCTATTTGAACGCGTGTACTCTATGTATGCGGTTATTTGAATGTCTGAACTCTATGTATGCGACTATTTGAACGTGCGAGCTTTCAAAATATTAGGGAGGTCGGATGTATGCAAGCATCGTTGGATGGCAGCCTCGCGCATCCATGTCTACAGACCTGTCCGTGAACTGACGCGGAAGGAAATTTATGGGTCGCTGTTGGAGGTGCCGCAATGAGGGGTAGGGATCCAGATCGATGAACTAAAGCACCAAAAATAAATACTCGGCATATCAAAATAAACAAGAAGTTCAACATCATCAATCTACAAAGATGATATCTCAAATTCTCAACTCTCATTGGACAGCCCATGAATCAGCTAAAAGAAACCAAACAAATCTGGTTAGTTATAATTAGTACTGAGTAGTTGTGAAGAGATATACCCCCACTACCAGTGCGACATGACATTGGGATTTTTTTGCCGGTAAAAGGATTGTATTACTCAAGAGCAGGAGAGATCATCCCTACACAGGCTAGGGATGTTAGTCGGTCCAGAGCAGAGCCAGACCACCATACAGTCCTTCGTTCTATCAAAGTTTGCTAACACATGGCTCACACTATTTTGCTCTCTAAAGATATGAGTAACACAACACTCCCTATTACCCAGAAGCTCCTTGACCCCCGAGACCACCATTGCATGCTCGGAGTGATTGTCGTGGTTCTAAGACTGACAGTAGAAAGGGGGGTAGGTATGGAGAGGCAAGATCTCAGCTATGGTGAAGGTGTACTGATACGTCCATTTTGCATCATGCTTTTATATCAATATTTATTGCATTATGGGCTATTATTACACATTATATCTCAATACTATGGCTATTCTCTCTTATTTTACAAGGTTTACCATGAAGAGGGGGAATGCCGGCAGCTGGAATTCCGGCTGGAAAAGGAGCAAACGTTGGAAACCTATTCTGCACAGCTCCAAAAGTCCTGAAACTCCACGAAACAACTTTTTGGAATTAATAAGAATTTCTGAGCGAAAGAAATACACCAGGGGGCCCACACTCTGTCCAGGAGACAGGAGAGCACCCCCCCCTATAGGGCGCGCCCCCTATCTCCTGGGCCCCCTGGTGGGCCTCCGGCGTCCATCTTCTGCTATATCATCACTTTTACCCTGGAAAAAATCGTGGGCAAGCTTACGGGACGAAACTCCGCCGCCACGAGGCGGAACCTTGGCGGAATCAATCTAGGGCTCCGGCGGAGCTGTTCTGCCGGGGACACTTCCCTCCGGGAGGGGGAAACCATCACCAACGATCCTCTCATCGGGAGGGGGTCAATCTCCATCAACATCTTCACCAGCACCATCTCCTCTCAAAACCCTAGTTCATCTCTTGTATCCAATCTTGTATCAAAACCACAAATTGGTACCTGTGGGTTGCTAGTAGTGTTGATTACTCCTTGTAGTTGATGCTAATTGGTTTACTTGGTGGAAGATCATATGTTCAGATCCTTTATGCATATTATTACTCCTCTAATTATGAACATGAATATGCTTTGTGAGTAGTTACGTTTGTTACTGAGGACATGGGTGAAGTCTTGCTATTAGTAGTCATGTGAATTTGGTATTCGTTCAATATTTTGATGAGATGTATGTTGTCTTTTCCTCTAGTGGTGTTATGTGAACGTCGACTACATGACACTTCACATTTATTTGGGCCTAGAGGAAGGCATGGGGAAGTAATAAGTAGATGATGGGTTGCTAGAGTGACAGAAGCTTAGTCCCTAGTTTATGTGTTGCTTCGTTAGGGGCTGATATGGATCCATATGTTTAATGTTGTGGTTAGGTTTACCTTAATACTTCTTTTGTAGTTGCGGACGCTTGCAAAAGGGGTTAATCATAAGTGGGATGCTTGTCCAAGTTAGGGCAGTACCCAAGTACCGGTCCACCCACATATCAAATTATCAAAGTACCAAACGTGAATCATATGAACGTGATGAAAACTAGCTTGACGATAATTCCCATGTGTCCTCGAGAGCTCCTTTATCATTATTAGAAATTGTCCAGGCTTATCCTTTGCTACATAAAGGATTGGGCCACCTTGCTGCACTTTATTTACTTGTTACTCGTTACTATTTATCTTATCACAAAACTATCTATCACCTACAATTTCAGTGCTTGCAGAGAAAACCTTACTGAAAACCGCTTATCATTTCCTTCTGCTCCTCGTTGGGTTCGACACTCTTACTTATCGAAAGGACTATGATTGATCCCCTACACTTGTGGGTCATCAAGACTCTTTTCTGGCACCGTTGCCGGGGAGTGTAGCGCTTTTGGTGAGTGGAACTTGGTAAGGAAACATTTATATAGTGTGCTGAAATTTTCTGTTACTTGTCACTATGGAAACTAACCCTTTGAGGGGCTTGTTTGGGGTATCATCACCCCAACCAGAAGAGCAAAGAGTTGCCCCTCAACCTACTGAAATTTATGAAAATATTCACTTTGAGATTCCTTCGGGTATGATAGAAAAACTGCTAGCTAATCCATTTGTAGGAGACGGAACATTGCATCCCGATTTACACCTTATCTTTGTGGATGAAGTTTGTGGATTATTTTAAGCTTGCAGGTATTCCCGATGATGTTGTCAAAAGGAAGGTATTCCATTTATCTTTGAAGGGAGATGCATTGACACGGTATAGGCTATGTGATGGTACGAGATCTTGGAATTATAAGCGATTGAAGTTGGAATTTCACCAGAAGTTCTATCCTATGCATCTTGTTCATCGTGATCGTAATTACATATATAATTTCTGGCCTCACGAAGGAGAAAGCATCGCTCAAGCTTGGGGCAGGCTTGAGTCAATGTTATATTCATGCCCTAATCATGAGCTCTCTCGGGAAATGATTATTCAGAATTTTTATGCTCGGCTTTCTCTTGATAATCGCAACCTGCTCGATACTTCCTGTGATGGTTCTTATATGCTGAAGACTATTGATTTCAAATGGGGCTTATTGGAAAGAATTAAACGCAACTCTGAAGATTGGGGTTCCGACGATGGTAAGGAGTCAGGTATGACACCTAAGTTCGATTGTGTTCAATCTTTTATGGATACCGATGCTTTCCGTGGATTTAGCTCTAAGTATGGACTTGACTCTAAGATAGTAGCTACTTTCTGTGAATCTTTTGCTACTCACGTTGATCTCCCTAAAGAGAAGTGGTTTAAATATAATCCTCCTATTGAAGTGAAAGTAGTTGCACCTATTACAATCGAAGAAAATACTATTACCTATAGTGATCCTATTGTTCCTACTGCTTATGTTGAAAAACCTCCTTTTCCTGTTAGGATAAAGGATTATGCTAAAACTGATGGGGAACGTTGCAGAAAACAAAAAATTTCCTACTTGTTTCACCAAGATCATCTAGGAGTTCATCTAGCAACGAGTGATTAGATGCATCTACATACCTTTGTAGATCGCGCACGGAAGCGTTCAAAAGAACGGTGATGATGTAGTCGTACTCGACGTGATCCAAATCACCGATGACCAGCGCCGAACGGACGGCACCTCCGCGTTCAACACACGTACGGGACGGGAGACGTCTCCTCCTTCTTGATCCAGCAAGGGGAAAGGAGAGGTTGATGAAGATCCAGCAGCACGACGGCGTGGTGGTGGATGCAGGGCGTCACAGCAGCAGGGCTTCGCCGAGACTACGAGGGAGAGATGTAACGGGGGGAGATGGAGGCGCCAGGGGCTGGTCTAAAATCCCTCCTCTCCCCCCCACTATATATAGGGGTGCCAAGGGGGGGGCGCCGGCCCTAGTAGATGGCATCTACTAGGGGGGGCGGCGGCCAAGGGGAGGTTTCCCTCCCCCCCAAGGCACCTAGGGGTGCCTTCCACCACATGGACTCTTCCATGGTGGAAACCCTAGGCGCATGGGCCTATAGGGGCTGGTGCCCTTGGCCCATCTAGGCCGAGGCGCACCCCCTACAGCCCATGTGGCCCCCCCGGGACAGGTGGCCCCACCCGGTGGACCCCCGGGACCCTTCCGGTGGTCCCGGTACAATACCGATAACCCCAAAACTTGTCCCGATGCCCGAAATAGCACTTCCTATATATAATTCTTTACCTCCGGACCATTCCGGAACTCCTCGTGACGTCCGGGATCTCATCCGGGACTCCGAACAACATTCGGGTTTCTGCATATACATATCTTCATAACCCTAGCGTCACCGAACCTTAAGTGTGTAGACCCTACGGGTTCGGGAGACAAGCAGACATGACCGAGACGACTCTCCGGTCAATAACCAACAGCGGGATCTGGATACCCATGTTGGCTCCCACATGCTCCACGATGATCTCATTGGATGAACCACGATGTCGAGGATTTAATCAATCCCGTACGCTATTCCCTTTGTCTATCGATATGTTACTTGCCCGAGATTCGATCGTCGGTATCCCAATACCTCGTTCAATCTCGTTACCGGCAAGTCACTTTACTCGTACCGTAATGCATGATCCCGTGACCAGACACTTGGTCACTCTGAGCTCATTATGATGATGCATTACCGAGTGGGCCCAGTGATACCTCTCCGTCATACGGAGTGACAAATCCCAGTCTTGATCCATGTCACCCAACAGACACTTTCGGAGATACCCGTAGTCTACCTTTATAGTCACCCAGTTACGTTGTGACGTTTGGCATACCCAAAGCACTCCTACGGTATCCGGGAGTTACACGATCTCATGGTCTAAGGAAAAGATACTTTGACATTGCAAAACTCTAGCAAACGAACTATACGATCTTGTGCTATGTTTAGGATTGGGTCTCGTCCATCACATCATTCTCCCAATGATGTGATCTTGTTATCAATGACATCCAGTGTCCATAGTCAGGAAACCATGACTATCTGTTGATCAACGAGCTAGTCAACTAGAGGCTCACTAGGGACATGTTGGTGTCTGTTATTCACACATGCATTACGATTTCCGGATAACACAATTATAGCATGAATAAAGACAATTATCATGAACAAGGAAATATAATAATAATGCTTTTATTATTGCCTCTAGGGCATATTTCCAACAGTCTCCCACTTGCACTAGAGTCAATAATCTAGTTACATTGTGATGAATCGAACACCCATGGAATTCTGGTGTTGATCATGTTTTGCTCTAGGGAGAGGTTTAGTCAACGGATCTGCTACATTCAGGTCCGTATGTACTTTACAAATCTCTATGTCTCCATCTTGAACATTTTCACGAATGGAGTTGAAGCGACGCTTGATGTGCCTTGTCTTCTTGTGCTGCCTCCGAGGCTGCCATGTACTCCGCTTCACATGTAGATCCCGCCACGACGCTCTGCTTGCAACTGCACCAGCTTACTGCCCCACCATTCAAAATATACACGTATCCGGTTTGTGACTTAGAGTCATCCAGATCTGTGTCGAAGCTAGCGTCGACGTAACCCTTTACGACGAGCTCTTCGTCACCTCCATAAACGAGAAACATTTCCTTAGTCCTTTTCAGGTACTTCAGGATATTCTTGACCGCTGTCCAGTGTTCCTTGCCGGGATTACTTTGGTACCTTCCTACCAAACTGACGGCAAGGTTAACATCAGGTCTGGTACACAGCATGGCATACATAATAGAACCTATGGCTGAGGCATAGGGGATGACGCTCATCTCTTCTATATCTTCTGCCGTGGTCGGACATTGAGCTGAGCTCAATTTCATACCTTGTAACACAGGCAAGAACCCCTTCTTGGATTGATCCATATTGAACTTCTTCAATATCTTATCAAGGTATGTGCTTTGTGAAAGACCTATGAGGCGTCTCGATCTATCTCTATAGATTTTGATGCCTAATATATAAGCAGCTTCTCCAAGGTCCTTCATTGAAAAACTTTTATTCAAGTAGGCCTTGATGTTGTCCAAGAGTTCTATATCATTTCCCATCAAAAGAATGTCATCTACATATAATATGAGAAATGCTACAGAGCTCCCACTCACTTTCTTGTAAACACAGGCTTCTCCATAAGTCTGTGTAAACCCAAACGCTTTGATCATCTCATCAAAGCGAATGTTCCAACTCCGAGATGCTTGCACCAGCCCATAAATCGAGCGTTGGAGCTTGCACACTTTGTCAGCATTCTTAGGATCGACAAAACCTTCCGGCTGCATCATATACAATTCTTCCTTAAGGAAACCATTAAGGAATGCCGTTTTGACGTCCATTTGCCATATTTCGTAATCATAGAATGCGGCAATTGCTAACATGATTCGGACGGACTTCAGCTTCGCTACCGGTGAGAAAGTCTCATCGTAGTCAACCCCTTGAACTTGTCGATAACCCTTAGCGACAAGCCGAGCTTTATAGATGGTCACATTACCATCCGCGTCTGTCTTCCTCTTAAAGATCCATTTATTTTCTATGGCTCGCCGCTCAACGGGCAAGTCAGTCAAAGTCCATACTTTGTTTTCATACATGGATCCTATCTCGGATTTCATGGCTTCTAGCCATTTGTCGGAATCCGGGCCCGCCATCGCTTCTTCATAGTTCGAAGGTTCACCGTTGTCTAACAGCATGATTTCCAAGACAGGGTTGCCGTACCACTCTGGTGCGGAACGTGTCCTTGTGGACCTTCGAATTTCAGTAGGGGCTTGATCAGAAGTATCTTGATCATTGTCATTAACTTCCTCTCTAGTCGGTGCAGGCACCTCAGGAACATTTTCTTGAGTTGCGCCATTTTCCGGTTCAAGAGGTAATACTTCATCAAGCTCTACTTTCCTCCCACTTACTTCTTTCGAGAGAAACTCTTTCTCCAGAAAGGACCCATTCTTGGCAACAAAGATCTTGCCTTCGGATCTGAGGTAGAAGGTGTACCCAATAGTTTCTTTTGGGTATCCTATGAAGACGCATTTTTCCGACTTGGGTTCGAGCTTTTCAGGTTGAAGTTTCTTGACATAAGCATCGCATCCCCAAACTTTTAGAAACGACAGCTTAGGTTTCTTCCCAAACCATAATTCATACGGTGTCGTCTCAACGGATTTCGACGGAGCCCTATTTAAAGTGAATGCGGCAGTCTCTAAAGCATAGCCCCAAAAGGAAAGCGGTAAATCGGTAAGAGACATCATAGATCGCACCATATCTAACAGAGTGCGATTACGACGTTCGGACACACCATTACGCTGAGGTGTTCCAGGCGGCGTGAGTTGTGAAACTATTCCACATTTTCTTAAGTGGTGCCAAACTCGTGACTCAAGTATTCTCCTCCACGATCTGATCGTAGAAACTTGATTTTCCTGTCACGTTGATTTTCAACCTCACTCTGAAATTCCTTGAACTTTTCAAAGGTTTCAGACTTGTGTTTCATTAAGTAGATATACCCATACCTACTTAAATCATCAGTGAGGGTGAGAACATAACGATAGCCACCGCGAGCCTCAACACTCATTGGACCGCACACATCAGTATGTATGATTTCCAATAAGTCGGTTGCTCGCTCCATTGTTCCTGAGAACGGAGTCTTGGTCATTTTACCCATAAGGCATGGTTCGCATGTGTCAAATGATTCATAATCAAGAGACTCTAAAAGTCCATCAGCATGGAGCTTCTTCATGCGTTTGACACCTATGTGACCAAGGCGGCAGTGCCACAGGTATGTGGGACTATCATTATCAACCTTACTTCTTTTGGTACTCACATTATGAACATGTGTAGCATCACGTTCGAGATTCATAAAGAATAAACCATTCACCATAGGAGCATGACCATAAAACATATCTCTCATAAAAATGGAACAACCATTATTCTCAGATTTAAAAGAGTAGCCATCTCGAATTAAACGAGATCCCGATACAATGTTCATGCTCAAAGCTGGCACTAAATAACAATTATTAAGGTTTAAAACTAATCCCGAAGGGAGATGCAGAGGTAGCGTGCCGACGGCGATCACATTGACCTTGGAACCATTCCCGACGCGCATCGTCACCTCGTCCTTTGCCAGTTTCCGCTTATTCCGCAGCCCCTGCTTTGAGTTACAAATGTGAGCAACTGCACCGGTATCAAATACCCAGGAGCTACTACGGGCACTAGTAAGGTACACATCAATTACATGTATATCACATATACCTTTTGTTTTGCCGGCCTTCTTATCCGCTAAGTACTTAGGGCAGTTCCGCTTCCAGTGACCGCTTCCCTTGCAATAAAAGCACTCAGTCTCGGGCTTGGGTCCATTCTTTGGCTTCTTCCCGGCAGCTTGCTTGCCGGGCGCGGCAACCTCCTTGCCGTCCTTCTTGAAGTTCTTTTTACCCTTGCCTTTCTTGAACTTAGTGGTTTTATTGACCATCAACACTTGATGTTCCTTCCTGACTTCTACCTCTGCTGATTTCAGCATAGCAAATACTTCAGGAATGGTCTTTTCCATCCCCTGCATATTGAAGTTCATCACAAAGCTCTTGTAGCTTGGTGGAAGCGACTGGAGGATTCTGTCAATGACCGCATCATCCGGGAGATTAACTCCCAGCTGAGTCAAGCGGTTATGCAACCCAGACATAGTGAGTATGTGCTCACTGACAGAACTGTTTTCCTCCATCTTACAGCTGAAGAATTTGTCGGAGACTTCATATCTCTCGACCCGGGCATGAGCTTGGAAAACCATTTTCAGCTCTTCGAACATCTCATATGCTCCATGTCTCTCAAAACGCTTTTGGAGCCCCGGCTCTAGGCTGTAAAGCATGCCGCACTGAACGAGGGAGTAGTCATCGAAACGTGCCTGCCAAGCGTTCATAACATCTTGTTCTGCAGGGAGAACGGGTGCGTCACCAAGCGGTGCTTGTAGGACATAATCTTTCTTGGCAGCTATGAGGATGATCCTCAGGTTCCGGACCCAGTCCGTATAGTTGCTGCCATCGTCTTTCAGCTTGGTTTTCTCTAGGAACGCGTTGAAGTTGAGGACTACGTTGGCCATTTGATCTACAAGACATATTGCAAAGATTTTAGACTAAGTTCATGATAATTAAGTTCAACTAATCAAATTATTAGTGAACTCCCACTTAGATTAGACATCCCTCCAGTCATCTAAGTATTACATGATCCGAGTTTAACTAGACCGTGTCCGATCATCACGTGAGACGGACTAGTCAACGTCGGTGAACATCTTCATGTTGATCGTATCTACTATACGACTCATGCTCGACCTTTCGGTCTTCTGTGTTCCGAGGCCATGTCTGTACATGCTAGGCTCGTCAAGTCAACCTAAGTGTTTGCATGTGTAAATCTGTCTTACACCCGTTGTATGTGAACGTCTGAATAAAACACCCGATCATCACGTGGTGTTTTGAAACAGCGAACTGTCGCAACGGTGCACAGTTAGGGGGAACACTTCTTGAAATTATTGTGAGGGATCATCTTATTTACTACCGTCGTTCTAAGTAAACAAGATGCAAAACATGATAAACATCACATGCAATCAAATAATAAACGTGACATGATATGGCCAATATCACATAGCTCCTTTGATCTCCATCTTGGGGCTCCATGATCATCTTGTCACCGGCTTGACACCATGATCTCCATCATCATGATCTCCATCATCGTGTCTCCATGAAGTTGCTCGCCAACTATTACTTCTACTACTATGGCTAACGCGTTTAGCAATAAAGTAAAGTAATTTACATGGCGTTTCTTGATGACACGCAGGTCATATAAAAGAATAAAGACAACTCCTATGGCTCCTGCCGGTTGTCATACTCATCGACATGCAAGTCGTGAATCCTATTACAATAGCATGAACATCTCATACATCACATATAGATCATTCATCATTCATCACAACTTTGGCCATATCATATCACAAACCACTTGCTGCAAAAACAAGTTAGACGTCCTCTAATTGTTGTTGCAAGTTTTACGTGGCTGAATTAGGGTTCTAGCAAGAACGTTTTCTTACCTACGTTAAAGCCACAACGTGATTTGTCAACTTCTATTTACCCTTCATAAGGACCCTGTTCATCGATTCCGCTCCAACTAAAGTAGGAGAGACAGACACCCGCCAGCCACCTTATGCAACTAGTGCATGTTAGTCGGTGGAACCGGTCTCACGTAAGCGTACGTGTAAGGTTGGTCCGGGCCGCTTCATCCCACAATACCGCTGAAGCAAGAAAGGACTAGTAACGGCAAGAAAGTTGACAAATCTACGCCCACAACAAATTGTGTTCTACTCGCGCAAGAAGAACTACGCATAGACCTAGCTCATGATGCCACTGTTGGGGAACGTTGCAGAAAACAAAAATTTTCCTACTCGTTTCACCAAGATCATCTAGGAGTTCATCTAGCAACGAGTGATTAGATGCATCTACATACCTTTGTAGATCGCGCACGGAAGCGTTCAAAAGAACGGTGATGATGTAGTCGTACTCGACGTGATCCAAATCACCGATGACCAGCGCCGAACGGACGGCACCTCCGCGTTCAACACACGTACGGGACGGGAGACGTCTCCTCCTTCTTGATCCAGCAAGGGGAAGGAGAGGTTGATGAAGATCCAGCAGCACGACGGCGTGGTGGTGGATGCAGGGCGTCACAGCAGCAGGGCTTCGCCGAGACTACGAGGGAGAGACGTAACGGGGGGAGATGGAGGCGCCAGGGGCTGGTCTGAAATCCCTCCTCTCCCCCCCACTATATATAGGGGTGCCAAGGGGGGGGCGCCGGCCCTAGTAGATGGCATCTACTAGGGGGGGCGGCGGCCAAGGGGAGGTTTCCCTCCCCCCCAAGGCACCTAGGGGTGCCTTCCACCACATGGACTCTTCCATGGTGGAAACCCTAGGCGCATGGGCCTATAGGGGCTGGTGCCCTTGGCCCATCTAGGCCAAGGCGCACCCCCTACAGCCCATGTGGCCCCCCGGGACAGGTGGCCCCACCCGGTGGACCCCCGGGACCCTTCCGGTGGTCCCGGTACAATACCGATAACCCCGAAACTTGTCCCGATGCCCGAAATAGCACTTCCTATATATAATTCTTTACCTCCGGACCATTCCGGAACTCCTCGTGACGTCCGGGATCTCATCCGGGACTCCGAACAACATTCGGGTTTCTGCATATACATATCTTCATAACCCTAGCGTCACCGAACCTTAAGTGTGTAGACCCTACGGGTTCGGGAGACAAGCAGACATGACCGAGACGACTCTCCGGTCAATAACCAACAGCGGGATCTGGATACCCATGTTGGCTCCCACATGCTCCACGATGATCTCATCGGATGAACCACGATGTCGAGGATTTAATCAATCCCGTACGCTATTCCCTTTGTCTATCGATATGTTACTTGCCCGAGATTCGATCGTCGGTATCCCAATACCTCGTTCAATCTCGTTACCGGCAAGTCACTTTACTCGTACCGTAATGCATGATCCCGTGACCAGACACTTGGTCACTCTGAGCTCATTATGATGATGCATTACCGAGTGGGCCCAGTGATACCTCTCCGTCATACGGAGTGACAAATCCCAGTCTTGATCCATGTCACCCAACAGACACTTTCGGAGATACCCGTAGTCTACCTTTATAGTCACCCAGTTACGTTGTGACGTTTGGCATACCGAAAGCACTCCTACGGTATCCGGGAGTTACATGATCTCATGGTCTAAGGAAAAGATACTTTGACATTGGAAAACTCTAGCAAACGAACTATACGATCTTGTGCTATGTTTAGGATTGGGTCTTGTCCATCACATCATTCTCCCAATGATGTGATCTCGTTATCAATGACATCCAGTGTCCATAGTCAGGAAACCATGACTATCTGTTGATCAACGAGCTAGTCAACTAGAGGCTTACTAGGGACATGTTGGTGTCTGTTATTCACACATGTATTACGATTTCCGGATAACACAATTATAGCATGAATAAAGACAATTATCATGAACAAGGAAATATAATAATAATGCTTTTATTATTGCCTCTAGGGCATATTTCCAACAAAAACTTCGACTGTTGTTCGTAAGAGTAATACTAGGACTTATACACCTCCTGAGCAAATTAATGTTGAACCTAGTATTGCTATGGTTAAAGATCTCTTGGATGAGGATTTAGATGGGCATGTTATTTCTTTCTTGGGTGAGACTGCCAATATTGTTAGACCTGATACTAAGACACGTAGACCTGTCGTAGGCATGCCTGTTATTTCTGTTAAAATAGGAGATCATTGTTATCATGGCTTATGTGATATGGGTGCTAGTGCTAGTGCGATATCTTATGATCTTTATAAAGAAATTATGCATGGCATTGCACCCGTTGAACTAGAAGACATTGATGTTACTATTAAGCTTGCTAATAGGGATACCATTAAACCTATTGGGATTGTTAGAGATGTTGAAGTTTTGTGTGGGAAGGTTAAATACCCTGCTGATTTTCTTGTTCTTGGTTCCCCACAAGATGATTTTTGTCCCATTATTTTTGGTAGACCCTTCTTGAATACAACTTGTGCTAAGATTAATTGTGAAAAGAATATTGTCACTGTTGGCATTGATGTTATGTCTCATGAGTTTAATTTCGCTAAGTTTAGTAGACAACCTCGTGAAAGGGAACCACTTAGTAAGGATGAAATTATTGGTCTTGCTTCCATTGTTGTTCCTCCAACCGATCCGTTAGAACAATATTTGCTAGACCATGAAAACGATATGTTTATGAAGGAAAGGAAGGAAATAGATGAAGTGTTCCTTAAACAGGAACCTGTGCTGAAACATAACCTTTCCCTTGAAATTCTTGGGGATCCCCCTCCACCCAAGGGTGATCCCGTGTTTGAACTCAAACCATTACTTGATAATCTTAAGTATGCTTATCTTGATGAAAAAGAAATATATCCTGTTATTATTAGTGCTAACCTTTCAGAGAAAGAAGAAGAAAGATTATTGAAAACTCTGAAGGAGCACCGAGCAGCTATTGGATATACTCTGGATGATCTTAAGGGCGTTAGTCCCATGTTATGTCAACACAAGATTACATTGGAGGACTATGCCAAACCAGTTAGAGATCCTCAAAGACGATTAAATCCCAAGATGAAGGAAGTGGTAAGGAAGGAGATTCTAAAGCTCCTTGAGGCAGGTATTATTTATCCCGTTGCTGATAGTGAATGGGTAAGCCATGTTCATTGTGTTCCTAAAAAGGGAGGTATTACCATTGTTCCTAATGATAAAGATGAATTGATCCCACAAAGAATTATTACATGTTATAGGATGGTAATTGATTTCCCTAAGTTAAATAAAGCTACTAAGAAAGATCATTACCCTTTACCTTTTATTGATCAAATGCTAGAAAGGCTATCCAAACACACACATTTTTTCTTTCTAGATGGTTATTCTAGTTTCTCTCAGATACCTGTGTCAGCGGAGGATCAATCTAAAACTACTTTTACTTGCCCTTTTGGTACTTTTGCTTATAGACGTATGCCTTTTGTTTTATGTAATGCACCTTCTACCTTTCAAAGATGCATGATGGCTATATTCTCTGATTTTTGTGAAAAGATTTGTGAGGTATTCATGGATGACTTTTCCGTTTATGGATCCTCTTTTGATGATTGTTTGAGCAACCTTGATCGAGTTTTGTAGAGATGCAAAGACACTAGTCTTGTCCTGAATTGGGAAAAGTGTCACTTTATCGTTAATGAAGGCATTGTCTTGGGGCACAAGATCTCTGAGAGAGGTATTGAAGTTGATAAAGCCAAAGTTGATGCTATTGAAAAGATGCCATGTCCCAAGGACATAAAAGGTATAAGAAGTTTCCTTGGCCATGCCGGTTTTTATAGGAGGTTCATTAAGGACTTTTCTAAAATCTCTAGGCCTCTGACTAATTTATTGCAAAAATATATTCCTTTTGTCTTTGATGATGATTGTGTAGAAGCATTTGAAGTACTTAAGAAAGCTTTGATCACTGCACCTATTGTTCAGCCGCCTGATTGGAATTTACCTTTTGAAATTATGTGCGATGCTAGTGATTATGCTGTAGGTGTTGTTCTAGGGCAAAGAGTTGATAAGAAATTGAATGTTATCAGTATGCTAGTAAGACTCTTGATACTGCCCAGAGAAATTATGCTACTACTGAAAAAGAGTTCTTAGCAGTTGTGTTTGCATGTGATAAGTTTAGACCTTATATTGTTGAGTCCGAAGTTACTATTCACACTGATCATGCCGCTATTAAATATCTTATGGAAAAGAAAGATGCTAAGCCTAGGCTCATTAGATGGGTTCTCCTGCTCCAAGAATTTGACTTGCATATTATTGATAGAAAGGGAGCTGAGAACCCCGTTGCAGATAACTTGTCTAGGTTAGAGAATGTTCTTGATGACCCACTGCCTATTAATGATAGCTTTCCTGATGAACGATTAGCGGTCGTCAATGCTTCTCGTACTGCTCCTTGGTATGCTAATTATGCTAATTATATTGTTGCTAAATTTATACCTCCTAGTTTCACATACCAACAAAAGAAAAAGTTCTTTTATGATTTAAGACATTACTTCTGGGATGATCCACACCTTTATAAAGGAGTAGATGGTGTTATTAGATGTTGTGTGCCTGAGCATGAACAGGAACAGATCCTACGTAAGTGTCACTCTGAATCTTATGGAGGACACCACGCTGGAGATAGAACTGCACACAAGGTACTACAATCTGGTTTTTATTGGCCTACTCTCTTCAAAGATGCTCGTAAGTTTGTCTTATCTTGTGATGAATGTCAAAGAATAGGTAACATTAGTAGACGTCAAGAAATGCCTATGAATTATTCTCTTGTTATTGAACTGTTTGATGTTTGGGGCTTTGATTATATGGGACCTTTTCCTGCCTCTAATGGTTATACACATATTTTAGTTGTTGTTGATTACGTTACTAAGTGGGTAGAAGCTATTCCAACTAGTAGTGCTGATCATAACACTTCTATTAAAATGCTTAAGGAAGTTATTTTTCCGAGGTTTGGAGTCCCCAGATATCTTATGACTGATGGTGGTTCACATTTTATTCATGGTGCTTTCCGTAAGATGCTTGCTAAGTATGATGTCAATCATATAATCGCATCTCCTTATCATCCGCAGTCCAGTGGTCAAGTAGAGTTGAGCGATAGAGAGCTCAAATTAATTTTGCAAAAGACTGTGAATAGATCTAGAAAGAATTGGTCCAAAAAACTTGATGATGCATTATGGGCCTATAGAACTGCATACAAAAATCCTATGGGTATGTCTCCTTATAAGATGGTTTATGGAAAAGTGTGTCATTTACCTCTTGAACTTGAACATAAGGCATATTGGGCTATTAAAGAGCTCAACTATGACTTCAAACTTGCCGGTGAGAAGAGGTTGTTTGATATTAGCTCACTTGATGAATGGAGAACCCAAGCATATGAGAATGCCAAGCTTTTCAAAGAAAAAGTCAAACGCTGGCATGATAAGAGGATACAAAAGCGTGAGTTTAATGTAGGAGATTATGTTTTATTATTCAACTCTCATTTAAGATTTTTGCAGGAAAACTTCTCTCAAAATGGGAAGGACCAACATTATATTTCAGGTAATCCTATCAATGTTGAAACTAATATTATTGAAACCATAACCCCTGAGGAATACATAAGGGACACTTTCCAGAATGTTCCAGACTCCGAAAAGGTATAGGTATGTGGCACGGTAAGTAGACCGACTCCAAAACAACTCCAATGGCAATTTTTATCAGTTTTGGAATATTTAAGAATTTTAGGAAGAAAGAAGTAGTCCGAAAGGGACACAAGGCTCCAACGAGAGTGGAGCCCCCCCCCCTGTAGGGCGTGCCCCCTGTCTCATGGGCACCTCGTGTGCCTCCCGGACTCCATTTTCTTTCACATTACGTATTTTGGTCGGTAAAAATTCATTATATATACTCCCGAAGGTTTTGACCACTGTATCATGCAAATATCCTCTGTTTTCATTTCGAGCTGTTCCTGTTGCAGAATAAAGCAAGATGTCTTCTCAGGAATCAGTCGGGGAGAGTCGGGTGTCTCACCCAACGCCAGGTCCAGGAGCAAACAGCGATGCCTATCACTTTGGACCATCAACGGAGGATGAGATGGAGGCTGATTTGAAAAAGATAGATGCCATGGATGAAGATCAAGAAGTCACCTCTCGTCTCCGAGCAGAATATTCATGATGGGGGAACTACCTAGCATGGCTATTCCAGCTTCGGTCATCCCTTCCAACTCTAGATTTCTTTCTTATGAAAATATGAAAAAGAGTTTCACTTGTTCTCCAGAAGCTATGCAGCATCCTTGGGTAAAAGGAGCTTTGGCCGTTACGGGCAAGCTCTGTAAAGAAATTATGGACCTCAAACAACAAGTCAATAAGCTCGAGGAGGAGAACCGTATCCTGAAGGGCATCATCACCAAGAAGATCATAACACCAACCGTGAAGAAGGAGAAATAATCACATGGGTATGGGCACTCCCCTTGGCAACTGCCAAGCTTGGGGGAGGTGCCCCGGTATCGTATCACCATCACACTCTTATCTTTACCACTTTATTTAGTTCGATCCTTTTAGTAGTATCTTGATCTAGTAGATTGAAGTTTTGATGTCAAGTAGTTTGAGTTTTGCATTGTGATCTCTTTTTGTAATCAAGTCCGTGAGCTATCTATAATAAAGATTAGTGTTGAGTCAAGGGCTTTGCTATGCTGCTATGATCTTGAGAAGTAGAAAGAATAAAAGAGTTCATATTGATCTTATGGATAGTGATAACTTCACATATAGAAAGTATGAGGCATAAAATTTGTTGAGAGTTGATGAACGTAGCCTTGGTCATCGTTGCAATTAATAGGAAGTGATAAGGAAAGAGGGGTTCACATATAAATATATTATGTGGGACACCTTTTATAATTGGGAGCACTCATTATGTATGACATGATAAAAGAGTTGACATTGGACAAGGAAGACAACGTAATAGTTTATGTTTTCCGACATCTCAGTTAAAGTATATTGTCATTGACCTTCCAAACATGTCGAGCTTGCCTTTCCCCCTCATGCTAGCCAAATTCCTTGCACCAAGTAGAGATACTACTTGTG
Source organism: Triticum aestivum (assembly GCF_018294505.1). Taxonomy (NCBI): domain Eukaryota; kingdom Viridiplantae; phylum Streptophyta; class Magnoliopsida; order Poales; family Poaceae; genus Triticum; species Triticum aestivum. The sequence continues at coordinate 170,867,613 of NC_057798.1, forward strand.
CTTCCAAATATCCCTAAACCCAGTTTTGCCATGAGATACCTACCTATGGATTGAGTAAGATCCTTCAAGTAAGTTATCATCGGTACAAGCAATAAAAATTGCTCTCTAAACATGTATGACTTATTAGTGCAGAAAAAATAAGCTTTGTACAAACTTGTTGTGGAAGTAATAAAAGCGACGGACTGCATAATAAAGGTCCACATACAAGGGGCAATATAAAGTGACGTTCTTTTGCATTAAGATTTTGTGCATCAACCCTAAACGCGCATGACAACCTCTGCTTCCCTCTGCGAAGGGCCTATCTTTTACTTTATGTTTTTACTTTATGCTTGAGTCAAGGTGATCCTCACCTTTCCCTTTTTCATTTTATCCTTTGGCAAGCTCCTCGTGTTTGAAAGATCATGATATATATATCCAATTAGATGTAAGTTAGCATGGGCTATTATTGTTGACATCACCTAAAGGTGAATACGTTGGGAGGCAACACAATAAGCCCCTATCTTTCTCAACGTCCGGCTGAAACTCTATAACCACAAGTACTGCATGAGTGTTAGCAATTGTAGGAGACTACAAGATAGTTGAGTATGTGAGCTTGCTGAAAAGCTCTATTATTGACTCTTTCTGATGTTACGATAAATTGCAATTGCTTTAATGACTGAGATTATAGTTTGTTAGTTCCCAATGAAGTTTTTGAACCATACTTGACATTGTGAATTGCTTGTTACTTGAGCACAAGAAATCATATGACAAAATCTATATATGTTGTTGTTATTAGAATGATCATGATGCCCTCATGTCCGTATTTTATTTTTATCGACACCTCTATCTCTAAACATGTGGACATATTTTTCGATCTCGGCTTCCGCTTGAGGACAAGCGAGGTCTAAACTTGGGGAGTTGATACGTCCATTTTGCATCATGCTTTTATATCAATATTTATTGCATTATGGGCTGTTATTACACATTATATCTCAATACTTATGGCTATTCTCTCTTATTTTACAAGGTTTACCATGAAGAGGGGGAATGCCGACAGCTGGAATTCTGGCTGGAAAAGGAGCAAACATTGGAAACCTATTCTGCACAGCTCCAAAAGTCCTGAAACTCCACGAAACAACCTTTTGGAATTAATAAGAATTTCTGAGCGAAAGAAATACACCAGGGACCCACACCCTGTCTAGGAGACAGGAGGGCGCCTCCCCCCTATAGGGCGCGCCCCCTATCTCCTGGGCCCCCTGGTGGGCCTCCGGTGTCCATCTTCTGCTATATCATCACTTTTACCCTGGAAAAAATTGTGGGCAAGCTTACGGGACGAAACTCCGCCGCCACGAGGCGGAACCTTGGCGGAATCAATCTAGGGCTCCGGCGGAGCTGTTCTGTCGGGGACACTTCCCTCCGGGAGGGTGAAATCATCACCAACGTCATCACCAATGATCCTCTCATCGGGATGCGGTCAATCTCCATCAACATCTTCACCAGCACCATCTCCTCTCAAAACCCTAGTTCATCTCTTGTATCCAATCTTGTATCAAAACCACAAATTGGTACCTGTGGGTTGCTAGTAGTGTTGATTACTCCTTGTAGTTGATGCTAATTGGTTTACTTGGTGGAAGATCATATGTTCAGATCCTTTATGCATATTATTACTCCTCTGATTATGAACATGAATATGCTTTGTGAGTAGTTATGTTTGTTCCTGAGGACATGGGTGAAGTCTTGCTATTAATAGTCATGTGAATTTGGTATTCGTTCGATATTTTGATGAGATGTATGTTGTCTTTTCCTCTAGTGGTGTTATGTGAACGTCGACTACATGACACTTCACATTTATTTGGGCCTAGAGGAAGGCATGGGGAAGTAATAAGTAGATGATGGGTTGCTAGAGTGACAAAAGCTTAGACCCTAGTTTATGTGTTGCTTCGTTAGGGGCTGATATGGATCCATATGTTTAATGTTGTGGTTAGGTTTACCTTAATACTTCTTTTGTAGTTGCGGACGCTTGCAAAAGGGGTTAATCATAAGTGGGATGCTTGTCCAAGTTAGGGCAGTACCCAAGTACCGGTCCACCCACATATCAAATTATCAAAGTACCAAACGTGAATCATATGAACGTGATGAAAACTAGCTTGACGATAATTCCCATGTGTCCTCGAGAGCTCCTTTATCATTATTAGAAATTGTCCAGGCTTATCCTTTGCTACATAAAGGATTGGGCCACCTTGCTGCACTTTATTTACTTTATTTACTTGTTACTCGTTACTATTTATCTTATCACAAAACTATCTATCACCTACAATTTCAATGCTTGCAGAGAAAACCTTACTGAAAACCACTTATCATTTCCTTATGCCCCTCGTTGGGTTCGACACTCTTCCTTATCGAAATAACTACGATTGATCCCCTACACTTGTGGGTCATCATGTACACATGGGGTTTACGAGTTCAGGCCCTTCTCGGTGGAAGTAATAGCCCTACGTCTCAGTGCCGGAGGCGGTCGATTGGATTATATGTGTGTGATGTTACAGGGGGTGCGAACCCTTGTGCTAGAGGAGGGGGTGGCTTATATAGAGTACGCCAGGACCCTCACCGTCCTCCATTCCAAGAGACTTAATGTACATAAAGTGGAGGTGTTACTGGTAACGCCAGCCTTAAATGCTGTGAATGACCTTAAAGACTACGGCGTGAACGCCTGCCCGTTGCAATGCTGAGTGACTCCTGGTCTTCGGTAGGTCGAGTGATTCCTTGGATGGTCGAGTGACTGTAAGTAGGAGGACTCCCGAGTGACATGACTGGTCGAGTGGATTGCACTCGACATCTTTGACTGGGGGTCTCTTACTACTTCTTGGACTTCTTATCTTCTAGGGTAGTGACCTTGGGTAGGACGTATAGGTCAGGCCTATGACCCTACCCCAGGTTTGTATCCTCATCAGTAGCCCCCGAATGGATTAAGGTTCGAGTGGAAAGTAGGTTGAAGTTGAACTTGTTCTGAGCTTTGCACCTTCGCGAGTGTTTTCTGCAAGATGGAAAACTCACGTTGGTACTTCAACACCGACTCAGCTGCCTTGATCCATTTTGAGAGTTGTCGACTGAACTTATGACATCATCTGCCGAGTGTTGTATTAGAGTGCAGGATCTTTGGCGCGATTGACTGCTGTGTATCCCGGATTTCACGGGATACGAAATTTCGGGGAAGCGCGCAGGACAAGGAGCGCCAAAGCGGGCGGAGCGGATAAACAGTGATGCCTCAATTTCTGTGCCGCCTTTTTTGCCATGTACGTTGCGCGTGACTGTTGTGGGATTTGACAGGATAGCCTGGTCCCATGCGTCAGCCACTCGGAAGCAACCCTTTACAAGGCGACGGGGCCGAGGCGTCTGCACTGTGCACGCCTGTTTCTCCTTCTTCTTCCTCCTCTTCTCCACCGCACCGGGCTCTTCTGCTCTCGATGCTGCCGCTCCGCCACCATGGTGAAGGACAAGACGGCGGCGCTGGAGCGTGCAAAGAAGGCGACGGGGGCGGCGAAAGGCAAGAAGCAGAACCGCAGATCGTCATCACGCGCGGGGCTGCCGCCAGGCTAGATCCAGGGCGATTGGATCCGGTCTTTGCTCCAACAAGAAAATCTGGATGAGCTGGCGGAGTCGGGACTGATCGCCAAGGTAGCGGCAAGGTTGCCCGAGGGGGAGATGGAGTCGCAGCCTCGACCGGGTGAGTGCGTACTGCTCGCCACCCACGTCGACCGGGGTTTTTCGCTCCCTCCGCACCCCTTCTTCCGAGGATTCCTGAATTTCTTTGGTGCTCAACTGCACCATTTTTCTCCCAACACCATCACGTATCTGGCCACGTTCGTGTCGATGTGTGAAAACTTTTGGGGGTGTCGACCGCACTGGGGTCTTTTCAAACACATCTTCACCATCTGATCCCAGTCGGTCAAGAAAGAAAAAAGAGTGACTCAAAGACCCATTTCATCCAAATGTGTGGGGGCTTAGGTATTCAGAAAAGGCATAGGAGTTCTTTCCCTGCTATGACTCTCCCTGAATCGATTAGAGGCTGGCAGTCGACCTGGTTCTACTGCCAGGACGTCGCAGCTCCAGGTCAGTCGACTGGCCTTCCCCACTTCACATTCGACCGTGTTCAGACTCCTTCTCCACTCAAAGTGACTGCTGCCGAGAACGTGGAGACGAAGATGTCGGTGGAGAAAGTGGTCCAACTTATTAATGAGGGTGTCACCAGCCTGGACCTGCTGGAAGTGTTCCTCAGTCGACGCATCTAGCCTCTTCAGGCTCGTGACCATCCTATGTGGTTGTACTCTGGACCTGAAGACACCGCTCGGGTCCATCCAGAGGAAGTGCCGTCCAAGACCGTGGATATGTGGTTGAAGAGTATCATAGGCAATCAGGACAACCCTAGAGGATCCAGGCGAGTCATCCCCTTCACAGACGACAATCCGCCCGACAAGGTATGCTCTTTATTCCGACTGCCTGGCGTATATGTTCCGACCGTACTTGATGTCGACTGACTTTTACTCGACTTTTTGTCTTGTAGGTTTTCACTGAGATGTATTCGATGCCCAACAGCAAACAAGCTCTGGAGCAGGGCCTGGAGGGAGAGGCCAGCACAGAAGAAAGTGGCGACTGGGAGTCTTCAGATGAAGAGGAGGAGGAGGAGAGCGAGGAGTCGGACGACAAGGAAGAAGTCGACTCGCCGCCGCGTTCCGAGCGCCGATCCAAGCAGCAACATGACCCGGCAGGCGGGCACGGGAAGAACGTGGCTCCGAGTACCCACGCTCAGAAGCGCACTCGGACGTCGACTCCGGAGCCGACGGAGAAGGTCACCAAGCAGCCCAAAGTTGCTCCTCTCAAGGCTCGGAAGACTTTGCCGCAGATCAAGATGGACGTCCCTGTTGCTTCGGGGTGAGTATCTCACTTGTGGTTATGCAGACCCACTGAAATTTCTGTTCTGACCAACTGGATCATGTATCTTTCTATTCCCACCTCTGCTGCTACTGACATGGACATCGACAAAGCACCAGGAGACGAGGAGGCCACCTCTCGGGCTGGTAAGTCCGTTCGACCAGGTTTCATTTAGTCAAGTAGGTCGTCAATCGGCTGAATTTCTGATATTTCTCCCTTTCTGTAGTTCCGCAAGAGATCGTCGTGCTCCCTGATGAAGCAGAAGAAGAAGCGCCTTTACAGGAGAGGAGGAAGAAGAGTGGGAGCTCAAGTAGGAGGAGGCTTGAAGTTCAAGTCCCTCAGTCGACGCCGGCGCTTGAGGCGGTGGTCGAACGTTCCGGAGAACCGGTTCAGACCAATGTCACATTCGCCAACCCGCTGACAACTGATCGTCCGTCGGGATCGACTGCACAGACTCCTGCCGCTCCAGTGCATCCCCACGCGTCTGACCCAGTAACAGCTTCGACTGCCTTGGAGCCATCACTCTTTGTCGCGTATCAGACCCCGGACGACTCGCCGAGTGCCGCCAGGGAGGCTCTTCGCCAGGTGAACCTTGTCATGGAGCAGGTGAAGGTGATGCACGAGGCTAGTCAGGTGGCTTACAACGCCAGCACTGCGCTTCAGACCAATGTTCAGGTTAGCAAACTCCGACTGAACTTCTGAATGTTGTTTTATATCCGATCACCCACTGGGGTGTGCCTTTGTTTAGAGTTTAGGAAATCTTCCACTCCACTCGACTCGAGCTGAGTCTCAGTAAACTATCTGGATCAGTGGGGGCACGCCGAGTGCACCCACTGGGTGTAGTCCCCGAGACCACAGTCGACTGTTGTGAGTTGACTAAGGTCTTAGAATCGACTCTCTCTCTCTCTTTTTTTTGACTCACGCTGGGCAGACCCTGCTGAGTATTGATCTGAACCAGTGGGGGTATGCTAAGTGCACCCACTGGGTGTAGTCCCCGAGACTACTGTTGAATATTTGATTCGGCAGTAGTCTTAAGAGTAATTTTTGACTGTCACTGTCTCTTATTTCTGTCGACTGACATAACTCTCTTGTTGGCTGCAGAGGTCTTGTGATCTTGGAGCTCGACTTTCGAGTTAAAGAAGAAGCATATCAGCGTTGAACTTGATCTTGAACTCGCAAAGAAGAACCTCAAGACTTCTCAACAAGAGACGGCCATCATGGGAGGTAACCATTTGACTGTCTTGCCTACTTAGTAGCTCGCACCTTCCACTGCTTTTTCTTTCAGTCTCTTTGAACCGAGTGACTTCACACAAGCAGATGTGCATAGTGAAAGCCGCCAACTTCAGGCTCGTCTGAAGAGTGTTGTTTCTTTAGAGAGAATGAAGGAAGCTTTGGAGAAGAAGGACTTGGACCTTGCTGCTGCTCAGAAGGAAGCACGTGAGAAGACAACGCTTGAGGAACAGAAGCTGGCTTCGGTCGGCAAGTTGGAAGAGGAGAACAGGAAGTTGAAGACCGTCATCTCAGAAGCCAATCGAGAAGTAGAGCAACTGAAGAAGGACAAGGAGAACCTGACCACTGAAGTTGGAGGCCTCAGAGCCAAGACCGGCAAGTTAGAGTCCTATCTGGGACAACTTGCCGTGAAACCGGTTCTGAAGGCTGAAGGTATGGTCAGTCGACTGGTTAATTGTGTCGATTGAAGTATGTTGTAATATTGTCGACTCATTGTTTTTCGCGATGGAACAGAGCTTTGTTAGGACTTTGAAGCTGAAACCGGACGGGTCGAGACAGGTCTCGACCCCATCAATTGTCTCGTGAAAGATGGAGTTGCAATGAACTTGCTTCAATTGGAATCTCGCTTGGACGAAGTTGTTGACTATGTGGCTCGACTGAAGGCTGCTATGACCCGAGTGGACGCCGAACTCTGGCCTCAGGAGGAACTTTCTTAAGACCTCGAGTCACTGATGACTCGACTCAATCAGATTCTTGGCCGAGTGCAAGAGTGGAAGAAGTCATCTGCTCGTTGTGGTGCTGATGTCGCCTTGTCATTGGTTCGAGTGCACTGCAAGGAGGCTAGAGAAGACAAGCTGGCGGCCCTCAAGGTAGTGAATACTAAGAAGCATTCCTTCCAGTCCTTCATGGACACTGTCGGTGTCAAAACCGGCGGATCTCGGGTAGGGGGTCCCGAATTGTGCGTCTAGGCGGATGGTAACAGGAGACAAGGGACACGATGTTTTACCCAGGTTCGGGCCCTCTTGATGGAGGTAAAACCCTACATCCTGCTTGATTAATATTGATGATATGGGTAGTACAAGAGTGGATCTACCACGAGATCAAGGAGGCTAAACCCTAAAGCTAGCCTATGGTATGATTGTTGTAATGTATGTTGTGTCCTACGGACTAAAGCCCTCCGATTTATATAGACACCGGAGAAGGCTAGGGTTACACAGAGTCGGTTACAATGGTAGGAGATCTACATATTCGTATTGCCAAGCTTGCCTTCCACGCCAAGGAAAGTCCCATCCGGACACGAGACGGAGTCTTCAATCTTGTATCTTCATAGTCTTGGAGTCCGGCGGACGATGATAGTCCGGCTGTCCGGACACCCCCTAGTCCAGGACTCCCTCAGTAGCCCCTGAACCAGGCTTCAATGACGATAAGTCCGGCGCGCATAATGTTCGGCATTGCAAGGCGGGTTCCTCCCTCGAATAATCCAGAGGAGATCATGAACACCAGGATAGTGTCCGGCTCTGCAAAATAAATTCCACATTCCACCGTAGAGAGAATAAAATGTACACAAGTCCAATCTGCTGATGTATTATGCGGCATGACATCACACCACTACCAAGCCTCTACTTGAATCGTTTTTTATTATACCACCTCAGCACGTTTAGCGAAGCAGTTTCCTTGGCACGTCCTGTCGAAGCAGAGATCGTGTTCCCCTTATTCCGGGATTCTCATCAATACGGACGTGGGTAACCCAACCGCGCCATTGATGGTGGCGCTTGGGAGATAAGAGAGTTCTACCAGGCCGGTGGGGGACACATAATCTTCGTCCGCCTATATATAAGGGATAAGGATTTACCTTCTCACCTACGCCTTCTTCCTCCTTTGCTTATCCATCTCCGCTCACTCAAGCTCCAACGCCCAAGCTCGCGCATCCCGCCTCGACCTTCTCCGACCATGTCCGGAGCGGGAGGAAAATGGTGGGCCTCCACCGTTAAGAAGGAGCACATCACCAAGCTGCGCAGCGCCGGATACCTTTCCGACGACATCGCGCATCGGCTGCCCGACGAGGGGCAGCTCATCCCCACCCACGGGCCCCATGAGAGGGTTGTTTTCCTCCCCCACTTCCTCCGCGGACTGGGCTTTCCACTTCATCCTTTTGTCCAGGGGCTCATGTTTAGTACGGTCTGGATTTCCACGATCTGGCGCCGAACTTCATCCTCAACATCTCGGCGTTTATCGTCGTGTGCGAGGCCTTCCTCTGCATCCAGCCCCACTTCGGCCTGTGGCTCAAGACCTTCAACGTCAAGCCGAAGGTTGTGAAGGGCACGCAAGCGGAATGCGGAGGCGCCATGTTGGGCAAGTTGCCCAACGTCCTTTGGCTCGAAGGGGCCTTCATGGACTCCGTTAAGGGGTGGCAATCGGGGTGGTTTTACATCACTGAGCCGCGCGAACCTACGTGGGCGGCGGCCCCCGAGTTCAGATCTGGCATCCCCACGCAGCTCACCTCTTGGAAAGAGAAGGGCTTGTTGTGAGGCAATCCGAAGGAGTTGACAGGACTCCGAGCCTGTATCCAGAAGCTGGTGAACAATAAGCTCAGGCTCGTCGACGTGGTCCAAGTCATGCTCATCCGCCGGATCCTCCCATGCCAAGAACGGGCATTCAATCTGTGGGAGTTCAATCCAGAACAGCACCAGGCGCTAAGCGGGCTCTTCAACACGACGTACGAAGGCGCCTGGAGGGTGCTGTTTAAGGGCGCCGAAGCCCCCGCATCCGCGACGGAAGATCACGGATTTCGCTCGCAGCATCCAGCTGACGAGGTAAGTGATTCAACCCCTTTACGGGACACTTGTGGTAAATAGATTGATTCTAAGAGGGTTTCAATCTCTCTTTTCCTTTGGCAGGAATGGATGGAGAAGGCCGAGCAGCTCGTCTGTCCGGCTCCCATGCCAGAAGACCCAGTGAACGCCCGTCTAGCGGGGCTGCTGGTTCCGGCACCGCACGTGGTGCCGGAGAAGAAGGCCAAGAAGGTGGCCACGGGGACTCGAAAGAGTTCCCGTAATCAGGCGTCCGACGACGAGGCGGACTCCTCCCCCGAAGACGAGGAGGAGGAAGAAGACTCTCTCCCGGAGGAGGGAGAGAGGAAGAGGAAGGCTTCCCCAATAGGGGAGGCCGAAGGGTCCAAGAGGGGGAGAACTATTCCCCTGGACAGCTCCGCCAACACCAACGCTGGCGAAGAGGAGTGGCCTTCAAGGGCCAGGCCTCCGGCGAGATCGTAAGTATCCGGATCCCTGTATAATCTGAAATTTCTTTCGTGCCACATAGTGCCTTTCTAATGCCGCATACTGCCTATAGTCCGGCCGACGATGATCTCCCTGCTTCATCGAGCGGGTCGTTGGCAGCGTCGGATGTGGAGTCCATCCCGACTGCCTCCACCCCTCGCGCCGACGAGGACGCCGAGGTGGGATCCCGGAAAGGGACCCATCAGGAGGAGGCCCCGGAGGCGCCGCAAGGCAGCCTTTCGGACTATGCGCCGGATTCTACTCCGGAACCTGCAGTGGTTCCAGAGTTCGGCAGGCGGCCCCTTCGCAAGAAGGACAAGACCGTGACACCGGCGGCCCCCGTCCAACCGGAGGCGCCGGACAACTTGTTGGAGGCGCTCAAAGGTGCTTCCATCGAGGAAGAACACCGCACTATCATGAGTGCGGTGATTCAGAAGGTTCAGCTCACCAAGAGCGGGCTGACCGAAGCCTGCAGCAGCCTTCTAACAGGCTTTGAGGTAAGAAGTTAAAATTATGTAATGTAATACCGCATAGACACTAGCCCCTGATGCTCGGTCCGGTGTTCGGAAAGAAAAGCCAGACTGAGGATCTAAAGAGATATACGCAGGGTTGCTTGAAATATGTCAATATGGGTTTGCAGGCTGCGCTGCTGACCTCTGCCGCACTAACTGCGGAGGTTGGTGCATTGAAGCAGGATCTCGAGCGGTCCGAGCAAGAGCTCGGCCATGCCAAGAAGCAGCTCGAGGACAAAGAAGGTGAGTAACACCACTTTGAAGATTTACCTTACAGAAAAGGATTTAGGTTGCAAAATTTTTTTAACAAGGATAATATGGGTATTGCAGGGGCCACAAACGAGGTGGCAGCCCTGAAGGAGGCTGTGTCCGCGGCCGAACGCAGTGTGGCCGCGGAACGGGCGAAGCAAGAAAAGTAGGAGGCACAGGTGGCGGAAGTGCGGCAAGAGCTCCAGGCTCTCATGGAGAAGCATGAGAGCTTGGAGCGTGACTCCAAGACTCGAGAGTCCGAGCTTGCCTCGGCTCTCGAAAGTGCCAAGTCCGCCAAGGCCGAGGCCCGTAAGGCCCTTCAGGAGGTTGAAGATGTAAAGAAGATAGCGGCGGGTAAGGCATTTTTCATGCAAAGCAAGCATGTTAATGTAAACTACCTGACACTTACCCGCATTCGGAGCTCTCCAGGGGCGTTTGCAGATCTGCCGCGTAGTGTGTCCGATGCCGCCGCATTCTATCGTGGCGAGGAGGGGAGCTCGACGGAGAAGGTCTTCTGGTCTCAGTACGCTGAGGCCGGCCATCCGATGCCCCCAAGCGACCAACTGAAGCAGCTGGTCGAACTCCACAAGGTAGCTGAGGAGGCCATGAAGGGCCTTATAGTCCGACTGTGGCCTGGACAGGCCGTGCCTGGGAGCTACTTCGGCCTCGTGCGGCGGCTAGTGGATGCGTGCCCCTGGGTGGAGGTCATCAAGCGCTCCGCCTGTATTGAAGGTGCTCGTCGGGCCCTTGCCCGCACAAAGGTGCATTGGGCAGGCTGGATGCGGAGAAGCTTCTCACTGACCCACCGCCACCGGGCAAGGAGTATCGTACGCCCGAAATGTATTATAAAACTGTCTTGAAGGGAGCCCGCGATATTGCGGATGAATGCCCTAGAGATGTAATTTTTGAGTAAACTCGCTATGTATTATCCTGTGCGCTGAAAACTTTGTTCATGTGCGCCTTAAGCAACGCTTGTTTAATTTAAAATATTACCTTCTGTGCGGCCGTTTATAAAGTCTGAAAGATGGCAAGTCGTTGGCTTCAGCCCCCGAGCCACAAGTGCTGGGGTGTTCGGGATAAACTTGAGCACTCTTGTTCCCATTTTTGGGTCCATCTAGGGAGGCGCTCAACACAACGAACAAGGCAACCGGACTTATAATGCTTGAACACTCTCACTTAGCCATAGAATTCTATAATTTTAAATTTCGGTGAAGCCCCTGGTATTCGGAAGACCGAATCCGGGGCGCTATCCACGCCTTCGTCGGACATTATCCAGAACTTCGCTCGAAGCGGCGTGAGTCTTTAAGGACCCAAAAAGACCTCTCAAACAGCGACCAGTCTCTCGCCTTATCATGCCGGTCAGTTTTAGCTTTCTCCACTGAGGCGCTCGCCCGGCTCAACCGGGGCGCAATCGCAGTGGTTCTCCCAGTGCCACCTTAGCCGACAGAACGGAACGTAAGGCACCAAAACATGGGAGCCGGGCAAACCCAACTATTGACCCAAGACATGATTCGGAGCCGATTCATATAATGCTATAAGTTCGGGGTGCCGCACTTATGAAAGTGTTCGGACTTATAACACCATAATGCGGGGAACATAAGCCCCTGGTGTATTAGGCCGTACCAAAATATACGGGTGCAGGATGTCATGTAATGAACATATATATGTATAAAAAGTAATGTAATTGCAGTCAAAAAGTGCTGCATTATTTATTAAAGGAAGTCTGCTATGAGTGCGGACTGATACAAATAGTGCGGTAAGCAAGGGATTTGGACTAATTAAACATGTCCCCCTCCAGGGATGAGCTTCGGACTTGGTGTATATAATCGAATTTAATGCTCGTAATTGAGACCACCTAAGTGTTCATCGCAGCCTTCTTTCTTCCCTGGCTGTTGCATCGTGAGTTCGGCAGGTTCACCGCCGGACAGGGCCTCTGGTTAATGGAGTCATGTGTATACAAAGAAGGAAAATAATAATAAAAAAGAGTGGGACACTTGCGAGCCCCTGGTGTGGTCGAGCCGCACTCTAGGTCCATTGTGGTCGTGCCCCTTCCCCTGCGCCCATGGTATCTCCAAAGCGTAATGATGTACGCGGAGGGTTGTTCTTGCAATCATGCGAGGGTGGGGGTTAGGGCCGCATTGCTACGCGTGCTCTGATCGTGCCAGGTGGTATTGGTTGGTATTGCTTCGGGCGCGTTTTGCTGTATCCGGCCGTTTAACGGCCAGACTCGAAAATTGCCTTAGAAGGCTGCTCTGTACTTCTGCCGCGAGAGCCGCTGTATGTTCCTCCGTTCGGAGGGAGCGTTCCGTATTTCCGTTGACCGTGATGACTCCACTAGGGCCTGGCATCTTGAGCTTGAGGTATGCATAATGCGGCACCGCGTTGAACTTTGCAAACACGGTTCGTCCGAGCAGAGCGTGATAGCCGCTGCGGAACGGGACTATGTCGAAGATTAACTCCTCGCTCCGAAAATTGTTTGGGGATCCGAAGACCACTTCCAGTGTGACTGAGCCTGTACAATTGGCTTCCACACCTGGTATGACACCTTTAAAGGTTGTCTTTGTAGGTTTAATCCTTGAGGGGTCTATGCCCATCTTGCGCACTGTATCCTGATAAAGCAGGTTCAGGCTACTGCCGCCGTCCATCAGGACTCTCGTGAGGTGAAATCCCTCGACGATTGGGTCTAAAACCAATGCGGCAAATCCGCCATGGCGTATGCTGGTCGGATGGTCTCTTCGATCGAAAGTGATCGGACAAGAAGACCATGGATTGAACTTCGGGGCGACTGGCTCCATCGCATAGACGTCCCTTAGTGCACGCTTCCGCTCCCTCTTGGGTATATGGGTTGCGTAAATCATGTTCACCGTTCGCACTTGTGGGGGGAAACCCTTCTGTCCTCTATTGTTCGGCGGCCGGGTCTCTTCCTCGTCGTCGCTGTTTAGCCCCTTGTCATTGTTTTCGGCAATTAACTTGCCTGCCTGTTTGAACACCCAACAATCTCTGTTGGTGTGATTAGCTGGCTTTTCAGGGGTGCCATGTATCTGGCATAAGCGGTCGAGTATTCGGTCCAAGTTGGACGGACCCGGAGTGGTTCTTTTGAATGGCTTCTTCCGCTGACCGGGTTTAGAGCCTCGGAATCCGGCGTTGACTGTCGTATCCTCCTTATCGTCGCCGTTAATGCGGCGTTTATTTTTGCTTCGACGTGACCTGTCGTTGTGGTCCTTAGTATCCGGACTGCCAGAATTTTTATTGAGGTTGTTGCTGCGAGCTAGCCAGCTATCCTCTCCCGCGCAAAAGCGGGTCATTAATGATGTGAGGGCTGCCATGGATTTCGGCTTTTCCTGTCCCAGGTGCCGGGCTAGCCACTCGTCGCGGATGTTATGTTTGAAGGCTGCGAGGGCCTCTGCATCCGGACAGTCGATGATTTGGTTTTTCTTTGTCAAGAACCGTGTCCAGAATTGTCTGGCCGATTCCTCTGGCTGCTGAATTATGTGGCTTAGGTCATCGGCGTCTGGTGGCCGCACATACGTGCCCTGGAAATTGTCGAGGAATGCGGCTTCCAGGTCTTCCCAACACCCAATTGACTCTGCGGGCAAGCTGTTAAACCAATGTCGCGCTGGTCCTTTAAGCTTGAGTGGGAGATATTTGATGGCATGGAGATCGTCGCCGCGGGCCATATGGATGTGAAGGAGATAATCTTCGATCCAAACCGCGGGGTCTGTTGTGCCATCGTAGGATTCGATGTTTACGGGTTTAAACCCTTCAGGGATTTGATGATCCATTACTTCGTCGGTGAAGCATAGCGGGTGTGCGGCGCCTCTATATTGAGCAATATCACGACGCAGCTCGAGAGAGCGTTGTCTGCTGTGTTCGGTCCGGCCGGGGTTATTGTATCCGGCGCGACGATATTCGTCATGGGTCGTGGGGCGCCCACGTGATCCGTAGATGGATCTGGATTGCCTTGCTTTGTCCTCCAATACATCTCGCAGGTCCGGCGCGTTCCCTCTTGGCTTCGTACTTTTGGAGCGATGCCGGGGTACGGTCTTGGTTGAGGGCCTGGATGCCTCTCCGTCACGACCACGGGGTGGTCGGTCAGCCGTATCGTGCGCTGGTGATGAAGGTATGTATGCTTCTTCCTCTAATCGGGGGAGCAACTTGCGTCTTGGGTAGCTTTTGGAGGGGCGTTCGAGTTTAAACTCTTCGGCCACGAGGACCTCGGTCCATCGATCGGCCAGCAGGTCCTGGTCATCTTGAAGCTGCTGCTGCTTTTTCTTTAGGCTATTTGCCATGGCGATAAGCCTGCGTTTGAAATGCTCTTGTTCGACGGGATCCTCGGGCACGACGAATTCGTCGTTGTTGAGGCTTGCCTTGTCTTCGGAGGGAGGTATATAGTTATAATCCTCGACCTCTTCGTCTGCCGCCCTCTCGTGAGGGCTTGCTTCTGCATCCTCCTGCGCTGAGTCTTGCTGGAGGGGATTATCTTCGGCACTCTTTGGGGTATTATTATCTCCTGTGCCGGAATCTCCATTCTTGCTGTGGCGGGATTTAGAGCGGCGCCGCTGACGCCGGCGCTTGGGCTGTTTCTTTAAGGAATCTGCCTCCGCTGCTTCTTCGCCGTCCCCGTCTTTTGGGGTGTCCACCATGTATATGTCGTATGACGAGGTGGTTTTCCAGTGCCCTGTAGGCGCTGGTTCCTGTTCGTCTCCGGCATCGTCGTCCATAGCGTCGATGTCTTCGGAGTCGTAGTCTAGCATGTCGGTAAGATCGTCGACAGTGGCTACAAAGTGGGTGGTGGGTGGGCTCTGAATTTCTTCGTCGTCCGTATCCCAACCATCCTGGCCATAATCCGGCCAGGACTCTCCAGATAACGAGAGATGCTTTAGCGAATTTAGGATATCGCCAAAGGGTGAGTATTGGAAGATGTCTGCGGCGGTGAACTCCATGACCGGTGCCCAATCAGATTCGATTGGCAGGGGCGTGGGAGGTTCGGAGTCCGGCAGGGAGTCCGGCACCTCGGAGTCACGAGCTTTGCAAGGGACAAGGTTAGTGTTCGGCTCCATCGCCGTGGAAGTTGGAGCCCCCGAGGCGGTGTCCAACCACCGGTCCTCGATCTGGGCGATCGGCTCCGGTCTAAGGGCCGGAGCGGATTCTTGTGCGGCCACCAAGGCACTGTTCGGCGGCAGAGCTAGATCGTGCCCATCGTAACAGTGTGGCGCGCTTGGCTGTGGCTCGAGCCCGTCGAAGATCAAGTCTCCGCGGACGTCGGCCGTGAAGTTTAGGCTTCCGAATCTGACCTGATGGCCAGGGGCATAGCTTTCGATCTGCTCCAGATGGCCAAGTGAATTAGCCCGCAGTGCGAAGCCGCCGAATAAGAAGATCTGTCCGGGGAGAAAAGTCTCGCCCTGGGCAGCGTTGTTGATTGAAGACGCCATCGAGCCTATCGGTGACGACACAGAGGAACTCTCAATGAAAGCACCAATGTCGGTGTCAAAACTGGCGGATCTCGGGTAGGGGGTCCCGAACTGTGCGTCTAGGCGGATGGTAACAGGAGACAAGGGACACGATGTTTTACCCAGGTTCGGGCCCTCTTGATGGAGGTAAAACCCTACGTCCTGCTTGATTAATATTGATGATATGGGTAGTACAAGAGTGGATCTACCACGAGATCAAGGAGGCTAAACCTAAAGCTAGCCTATGGTATGATTGTTGTAATGTATGTTGTGTCCTACGGACTAAAGCCCTCCGGTTTATATAGACACCGGAGAAGGCTAGGGTTACACAGAGTCGGTTACAATGGTAGGAGATCTACATAACCGTATTGCCAAGCTTGCCTTCCACGCCAAGGAAAGTCCCATCCGGACACGGGACGGAGTCTTCAATCTTGTATCTTCGTAGTCTTGGAGTCCGGCGAATGATGATAGTCCGGCTGTCCGAACACCCCCTAGTACAGGACTCCATCAGACACCTTCCTTGAGGGAGCCACTCGTATTGCCGACAGCATCGACCTTGACAGCTTCTGCGATCCAGCCAGTCCTTCTCCCGCCGAGTGACTGAAAAACATTATGCTTCACCCTCATTTGCCTCGGAATGTCGAGTGATTTTGTAATCGTTAAAACTCCTTCAGGCCTGACGCCCGAGTACTTTAATCTGCGGTTAGGAACCTTTGGACTTATCTTTGAATATGTCGTGTTTATCTTCGAGTGATTTTGTTCTTCTCTCGGATTGCTTTTTGTTCGTTTGATGCAGCTTCCGTAGAAGAATCCGCAGTCGACCTGTTGGACGTGCCTTGAACAGTATTGATCAGCTCATCAGCAAGGCACTCAGCAATGGTCTTGACGTTCCTGTCATCAGTTTGCCTTGGCACCAACCGTTGGATGGTCCTTTTGACAGTGCTCACAATCTCGTCCTTCTTCTTGACGGTGCAGCGCCGGGGGGGGGGGGGTCGTGGTCGACCCGCACCACCTGGCGGGAATGGTCAGCTTATCAGCGAGGCATTCAACAATGGTCTTGACGTTCCTGAAAGTGGCTCGCCTTGGCAACACGCTCAATCTCGTCCTTCTTCTTGATGGTTCAACTCTGAGGTGGGGGTCGTGGTCGACCCGCACTTTGCTGTCCTTGTGGATTTAGATGGAGCGTATGGCTAAGTCCTCGAGCGAGACGATCAGTTTTCACTCGAAATGATTTTATAAACTTAGGCGAGTACTAGACTGCAGCTAAGCCCCCGAGTGGGAGGACTGCTCACCACTCGGTAGGATTTTTCAAACTTAGGCGAGTACTAGACTGCAGCTAAGCCCTCGAGTGGGAGGATTGCTCACCACTCGGTAGGACTTTTCAAACTTAGGCGAGTACTGGACTGCAGCTAAGCCCCCGAGTGGGAGGATTGCTCACCACTCGGTAGGATTTTTTAAACTTAGGCAAGTACTGGACTGCAGCTAAGCCCCCGAGTGGGAGGATTGCTCACCACTCAGTAGGATTTTTCAAACTTAGGCGAGTACTGGACTGCAGCTAAGCCCCCGAGTGGGAGGATTGCTCACCACTCGGTAGGATTTTTCAAACTTAGGCGAGTGCTGGACTGCAGCTAAGCCCATGAGTGGGAGGATTGCTCTCACAATCTCGTCCTTCTTCTTGACGGTGCAGCCCCGGGGGGAGGTCGTGGTCGACCCGTACCGTTTGGTAGGACCTTTTAAACTTAGGCGAGTACTGGACTGCAGCTAAGCCCCCGAGTGAGAGGCTGGCTCACCACTCTGTAGGATTTTTTAACACTTAGGCGAGTACTGGACTGCATCTAAGCCCCCCGAGTGAGTGACTCGTTCACCACTCGGTAGGATTTTTGTACTTAGGCGAGTACTGGACTACAGCTAAGCCCCCGAGTGAGAGGCTGGCTCACCACTCGGTAGGATTTTTTAACACTTAGGCGAAACGGATTCGCAGCTAAGCCTCCGAGTGAGAGGCTGGCTCGCCACTCGGTAGGATTTTTAACACTTAGGCGAAACGGATTCGCAGCTAAGCCTCCGAGTGAGAGGCTGTCTCGCCACTCGGTAGGATTTTTAACACTAAGGCGAAATGGATTTGCAACTAAGCCTCCGAGTGAGAGGCTGGCTCGCCACTCAGTAGGATTTTTAACACTTAGGCGAAACGGATTCGCAACTAAGCCTCCGAGTGAGAGTCTGGCTCGCCACTCGGTAGGATTTTTAACACTTAGGCGAAACGGATTCGCAACTAAGGCACCCACTGGGTGTACACCCAGTGGGGTATTTTAGAACATGTAAAAAATGAACAACAATCATTCCGAAGACTGTAAAATCATGTCTTTTGATAAAAAGGTACTTCTTATTACATCTCAACAGTCTAAATACTTTAAGAGTAAAAGGGGCAGAGCAGTTCCGCATTCCAGGCGCGTGGCTCATCTTTATTGTGCTCGACGTTGAAAAGACGATATGCTCCGTTGTGGAGCACTTTGGTGACGACGAAAGGGCCCTCCCAAGCAGGAGCGAGCTTGTGCGTTTTCTGCTGGTCCACTTGAAGAACTAAGTCCCCTTCCTGAAATGCCCGACCCCTTACATTTTTGGCGTGGAATCGACGCAGGTCTTGTTGATAAATGGTCGACTGGATCGAGGCCATCTCTCTTTCTTCTTCCAAGAGATCGACTACGTCTTGCCGAGCTTGTTCTACTTCTTCTTCTGAGAAGAGCTCGACTTAGGGTTTATTGTGGAGCAGATCACTCGGGAGTACGGCTTCAGCTCCGTAGACTAAGAAGAATGGAGTTCGTCCAGTCGACCGATTAAGAGTTGTCCTCAATCCCCAAAGTACTAATGGAAGTTCATCGACCTAGGCCCCTGCTTCATGCTTGAGGTCACACATCAACCAGGGTTTCAGTCCTTTGAGAATCAATCCATTTGCTCTCTCAGCCTGCCCATTATACTGAGGATGGGCAACCAAAGCGTAGTCGACCCTCGTGCCTTGGGAAGCACAAAAGGCTCTGAATTCGTCAGAGTCAAAGTTCGACCCGTTATCCGTGATGATGTTGTGCGGAACACCATATCTGAATATCAATTCTCTGATAAAACTTACAGTTGTACTTGCTTCAAGGTTTTTCATGGGTTTGGCTTCGATCCATTTGGTAAACTTGTCGACTACCACCAGCACATGGGTAAATCCACTCCTGCCAGTCCTTAGAGGTCCAACCATGTCCAATCCCCAGACAATGAAAGGCCAGATGAGTGGAATAGTCTTCAGAGCTGACGCAGGTTTATGGGACATGTTGGAGTAAAACTGACAGCCTTCACACTTGTCCACTATTTCTTTTGCCATCTCATTGGCACGTGGCCAGTAAAATCCGGCTCGTTATGCTTTGGCCACGATGGTCCGAGAGGACGCATGGTGATCATAGGTCCCCGAGTGAATATCATTGAGGATCATTCGGCCTTCTTCTGGCGTGATGCACTTCTGGCAGACTCCAGTTACACTTTCTCTGAACAACTGACCTTTTATCACGGTAAAGGCTTTAGATCGTCAAACGATCTGTCGAGCCTCTTCTTCATCCTCTGGAAGTTCTTTCCTAAGAATGTATGCAATGTACGGCACTGTCCAGTCGGGAGTGATGACCAAAACCTCTATGACTAAGTCGACCAAGGCTGGGATTTCGACTTCAGTCGGATCTATGGCGCTCTTGGGCTGTGGGGGCTCTTCAGTGAAAGGATCTTCCCAAACTGAAGGTGAATGAATATGTTCCAAAAACACATTGCTGGGTATGGCATCTCTCTTTGAACCTATCTTTGTCAACTCATCTGCAGCTTGATTTTTCAGTTGGGGTATATGGTGAAGCTCCAACCCTTCAAACTTCTTTTCCAGCTTTCTTACTGCATTGCAATAGCCAGTCATGGCTGGGCTCCTGACATCCCACTCTTTCAACACTTGATTAATCACCAGATTTGAGTTGTCGTAGACCATAAGGCGACGGACGCCGAGTGAAATGGCCATACGTAACCCGTATAAAAGTGCTTCATATTCAGCTTCATTATTGTAGGAATCAAAATGAATCTGGAGAACATAGCTAAGCTTGTCTCCACGGGGAGATACCAAAACTACCCCAGCACCTGAACCATTCAGCATCTTGGAGGCATCGAAGAACATAGTCCAATGCTCCGAGTGAACTTGAGTCGGCAATTGCTGCTCAATCCACTCGGCAAGGAAATCTGCGATTGCTTGGGACTTGATAGCTTTCTTTGCCTCAAACTTGATATCCAATGGGAGGAGTTCAATCACCCATTTTGCCACTCGACCAGTTGCATCTCTATTGTTCAGAATTTCAGATAGTGGTGTGTCGCTGACGACTGTAATGGAGTGATCAGAGAAGTAATGTGCAACCTTCTTCATGGTCATGTAGATTCCATAGACAAGCTTCTGATAGTGTGGATATCGTTGCTTGGATGGAGTCAAACCTTCAGAGAGATAATATACTAGGCGCTGAACCTTGTAAGCCTTTCCTTCTTCTTCTCTCTCAACCGTGAGTACCGTACTGACAACTTGTCCAGTGGCTACAATGTAAAGCAGTAAAGGCTCTTTGCTGATTGGCACAACGAGCACCGACTGGGTGGAGAGCAGGGTTTTGAGCTCTACAAATGCTGCATCAGCTTCTTCAGTCCACTCGAACTTATCAGATTTCTTCATCAATCGGTAAAGAGGTAAGGCCTTTCCATCGAGATGAGAAATGAATCGACTCAAGGCGGCCAAACAACCAGTCAGCTTCTGAACGTCATGCACACGCACAGGGCGTTTCATTCGGAGGATGGTATCAACTTTTTCTGGATTGGCAACAATCCCTCGTTCGAAAACGAGAAAACCGAGTAACTTTCCACCTGGAACTCCGAATGTGCACTTTGACGGATTAAGCTTGATATCGTACCTTCTTAGGTTGGCAAAGGTTTCTGCGAGGTCAGTCACTAGGTCGGAACCTTTGCGAGACTTGATCACAATGTCATCCATGTATGCTTCCACATTCCGACTGATTTGAGTGAACATGCACTTCTGAATCATTCTCATGAATGTGGCTCCGGCATTTTTAAGACCAAATGGCATGGTGACATAACAAAAGCACACGAATGGGGTGATGAAGGCTGTTTTTATTTCGTCGGGACCATACAGTCGGATCTGATGATACCCGGAATATGCATCTAAAAAAGACAAGCGTTCACACCCCACCGTCGAGTCAACAATCTGATCGATGCGGGGGAGAGGGAAATGATCTTTCGGGCAGGCCTGATTGATATGCTTGAAATCAATGCACATATAAAGTGAATCATCCTTCTTAGGGACCATGACTACATTGGCAAGCCACTCGGAGTGGTATATCTCACGGATGAACTCTACTGCTAGGAGCCGAGCCACTTCTTTGCTAATTGCTTTTCTCTTCTGTACGGTGGACCGCCGAAGATGCTCTTTGACGGGTTTTACCTTGGGGTTGACACGAAAATGGTGCTCAGCCAGTCCTCTGGGTACACCCGGCATGTCAGAGGGTTTCCATGCAAAGTTGTCCCAGTTATCACGGAGGAACTGGATGAGCGCTTCTTCCTATTTGCTGTCGAGTGTCATTGATATATGAGTCGGTGCGGCATTGGGATCGGTCGGGTGAATATGAATCGGCTTCGTTTCACCAGACGACTGAAATGCAAAATCCGTGGCGGGCTTCTTGGCTCGGAGCAAATCACTCGGATCTACATTCTTCTGATATTCTTGGAATTCAACTGCAGCCATTTGCGCATCGGCAATTTTGGAACCTTTCTGGAAGCATTCCTCTGCCTTCTGCCGATTGCCAGTAACTGTGATCACACCTTTGGGGCCAGGCATCTTCAGCTTGAGGTACACGTAACATGGTCGAGCCATAAAACGTGCATAGGCAGGCCTACCCAAAATGGCATGATAAGCACTCTGGAAATCCACGACTTCAAATGTCAACTTTTCCTTACGGTAATGCTTGGAATCACCGAAAACCACGTCGAGAGCGATCTGGCCGAGTGATTCGGCTTTCTTTCCAGGGATAACACCATGGAAACTCAGATTGCTCTCGCCAAGTTTGGACATCAGAATGCCCATCCCCTTCAAGGTTTCAGCATAAAGAATATTCAGGCCGCTACCACCGTCCATCAGCACTTCAGTCAGTCTAGTGCCTCCGACCATGGGGTCGACCACCAATGCCTGCCTCCCGGGGGTGGGTACACGCGCAGGATGGTCAGACTAGTCGAATGTGATGGCTGTCTGAGACCATTTCAGGTATGTGGTCGTCGTTGCCAGAGCGACCATATTCACTTCTCTATTGATAACTTTCAACCGACTCTTGCTCTCAACATCAGCAAAAAATCATGAGGGTGGAATTGACTTTGGAATAACCGTCGTCTTCCTCTTCGTCCTCGTCTTTGTCCGACTCTTTCTCCTTCTCACCGGGCTATTTTTCTCGGAACTGCTGGATCAGGAGTCGACATTTTCGAGTGGTATGCTTAGGGTAAATCAGATTACCCTCTTCGTCCTTCTTCGTGTGGATGTGACACGGTAAATCCAACACATCATTTCCTGCTTGGTCCTTTACCTTCTTAGGGGGACAGGGCCCTTTAGGTTTTCCCTTAAACTTTCCTTGAGCCACTGCTGCAATCTCACCGTGTGCTGCGGGCTCGGCCTTACGCTTCTGTTTCCGATTGGAATTACCTCCACCGGCCTCTTGGCCAACTGGTTTACTCTTCCCGCTATGGAGTCGATCCTCTTCTTCTCCGTTAGCGTACCGGGTGGCTATTTCCATCATCCGAGTCAGAGTCATATCTCCAGTCCGACCGAACTTCAGGACCAACTCGCGGTATTTGACGCCTTCCTTGAAGGCACACATCGCCTGATGCTCTGATACATTTTCAACGGTGTGATGCAAAGTGGTCCACCTCTGAATGAAACCCCTTAAAGTCTCACTCGGTTTCTGCACACAATGCTGCAACTCTGTCAACCCTGCTGGCCGCTTGCAAGTGCCCTCAAAAGTTCTGACGAACACTCAAGCCAGCTCTTCCCAACTGTATATACTGCCTGGAGCTAACTGAGTCAACCACGCTCGGGCCGACCCTTCCAACATCAAAGGAAGATGTTTCATTGCTACTTCATCGTTCCCACCGCCAATCTGCACAGCCACTCGGTAATCTTCAAGCCAAGTTTCAGGCTTGGATTCTCCAGTGAACTTACTGACTCCGGTCGCCAACCTGAAGTTGGGAGGAATCACCGCTGCCCTGATGGCTCTCCTAAAACACTCTAGACCAGAAACATGCACTCTGCTGCCACTCGGACAATCTCTGCCAGGGTCTTCTCTATGCGCTCTGTTCCGGTCGACTAGACCTTGAACGAGGATAGATCTCGCATCGAAGCCCGGTTCTCTTGGGTCGACTAGTGCTCTGTGCTCGCCACTGTGACGGCATCTATCATCGTTCTGCCGAGGCACATATGATGCACTCCTTGGAGGAGGCGTAGGCACTCGACGACGATTGTCGCGGTCGAGCCGATGATCATACTGTCCACGACCTTCACGCTGCAGGGGCGATCTTGGGATGTGGGCCGACTGAACTGTATCCGCTACTACAGACATGCTATGAATCCTATTCCGCGACTGAGACACTGTTGCGTTCTGTTCTCCTACTGCCCGGAGGAAGGCTCGGATCTGCATCAAACCTCTGCCGGCCTCTGACTGGGAAGGTTGAATTGACTCTGCTATTCGGGCTGCAGCTGTGAGATTTTGGATCGGAGTGCGGTATACCTTAGGTGGAGACGGGAAAAGTCGTCGTCGACTGGACTCAGGGACCCGCTCTCGAGCACGCTCGTCGAGAGCGCGCTGAAGGTTCTCTAGTCGAGTGTGCTCAGCCAAATTAGCTAGGCGCACCTCTTCCAAGGCCCGAGCCTCAGGGGTTTCTCCAACGATGGGCGTGTGGAGTGCATCCATGTTGCGGCGACGAAGTTCTTCCCTCTGCTGCGAAGAAAGGGGCTCGGGATGGTATTCCTCATGGACGTGCGACGGATTGCCGCCACCATCCTCGCCGTCTTCACGACGGAAACCAGGCGGACCACGCGGTCCGTCGACCATCAAGACTTCAGCCGCAGGGTCGCTGCTATCGCACTCGGATGCGGCCTCCGCAGAGCCAGTCGACAGATCGAACAAGCCGTGGAGAGTTTCGTCAGGCTCGATTGTCGCGACTTGATGGGTGGCCGAACGTCGAGCCACCGCGTGTTTCACCCACCACTGAAGCCGCGACCGACCGGATCGCTTGCAGCGGCGAACAGCGGGGAGGGAAGACACCATCGGAGACGACCGATACTGAGTCGACGGCTGCCAGAGAAGGACGCCACGAACGCACGCGCGAAAGTGCGTCGCCCCTCAAACGGGGAGCACCTCAACGTCGAGGGGAGCTTCCTGAAGCCAAGCGGAGTCATCGGCGATGAAAACGAGCGCGCCGAGACGGATCTCGCGACCCTCAGCCAATCCGCCGCCGGAAACCATGATGATGATGATCGGAAAAACTTGCAACTTCACCAACAAGTCGCTAAGACACCTGCCCCACGGTGGGCGCCCTGTCGTGGTTCTAAGACTGACAGTAGAAAAGGGGGTAGGTATGGAGAGGCAAGATCTCTGCTATGGTGAAGGTGTACACGCGGGGTTTACGAGTTCAGACCCTTCTCGGTGGAAGTAATAGCCCTACGTCTCGGTCCCGGAGGCGGTCGATTGGATTATATGCGTGTGATGTTATAGGGGGTGCAAACCCTTGTGCTAGAGGAGGGGGTGGCTTATATAGAGTATGCCAGGACCCTCACCGTCCTCCATTACAAGAGACTTAATGTACATAAAGTGGGGGCGTTACTGGTAACGCCAGCATTAAATGTTGTTAATGACCTTAAAGACTACGGAGTGAACGCCTGCCCATTGCAATGTTGAGTGACTCCTGGTCTTCGGTAGGTCGAGTGATTCCTTGGATGGTCGAGTGACTGTAAGTAGGAGGACTCCCGAGTGACATGACTGGTCGAGTGGATTGAACTCGACATCTTTGACTGGGGGTCTCTTACTGCTTCTTGGACTTCTTATCTTCTAGGGTAGTGACCTTGGGTAGGACGTATAGGTCAGGCCTATGACCCTACCCTAGGTTTGTATCCTCATCAGCGATCTTGTCCAGTCTCCTTGATCATCGACACGGCCTGCAAGTTATCGCATTCAAGGGCGATCGGTAGCTCAGTCCACTGTAGGGATAGACTGAGGCCTTCCCGGCATCCCTCGAGCTCAGCATGCAGAGGGCCAGAGCACGATCGCAAGGAGCGGCAAGCAGAGAATATGATGCCGCCGTCATGGCCGCGCAGGACCATCCCAGTGCCCGCCCTGCCATCTTCATGGGTGAAGGACCCATCAACATTTAGCTTGGCCCATCCAAACGTCGGCGGTTTCCATTTGCGCGGAATCTTAGGCTCTTTCGACACATGCGGTAATGGTTGCTCCGCCCCGTCCAGCTGCACAACCATCTTGCCCTTCCCCAGTCACCTGCTGGATATTGTTGTATGCCTAACAGCGAGGCAATGTAGCTCTATAAGAAGCATCGAGAAACCTCCATGGGCGATGGTCTCTTGTCGTGTTGGATCTCATTCCGGATGAACCAGCACCTCCACATCAACATGAGGACTCTGAGGCGATCGCCCTCGTCGCACTCCGCCATGAGATTCAGGAACCATTCCGGTCCCGTGTTCCGCATTGATGTGACTTGGGAATACGCCAAACCTCCGCCATGGTATGCCATAGATCCTTAGCTCATGGGCACCTGCAAAACACATGAAATGTGTCCTCTCGCTCGAGACATGATGTTGGGCTTTGACAAGCACACCATTAGTCATGCGGCGGCCAGAGCCTGTCATTCATTCACACGCCAAGAAGACAACGGGTAAACAAGAAAATATACAGTGTCATGAATGATGAATGTTGTAACCACATTATTAATGCAGGAAATACATACGTAAGCGCGTGCAGAGCAGTGGCAACAGAAGTATGGAAAATATAACAAGAAACGATACATCACATCATTGTATTGTATATTATTCAAAGTCCGCTGGATTCTGACCAATGAGAAGTCATTAGATTCAAAAATGTGTGCCGGAAGAGAAGAAACCAGGTGCTTCACAAAGACAAAGTGTACAGCCAACTTCAGTAAATAGCTACTCCTTTTTTAGGGGCTTAATTGTAATTATGTGTACTCACTTATCTGCACAAGACTCTCCACATAATTAACGGTTTCGAAAGTCATTTTCTTACCCGAATACGGGAGGTGATTGTTCCTATCAGGTTGATAGTACCACAAGTCCTTGATCGCCACAGGAACCTTCCTCATCGTGGCATTTCCAATGTTATACCGGAACAGTTCGCGGTCAGCAATAACAAACAGCAAATCCTTGCCGTGAAACGCAACTTTGGGGCATCTGAAAAGCCCACCAGGGACCGGCACAACAACCTCCGGCGGAAGCGGGACGACGAGGCGTCGAGTCCATGCCGGCGCATCCGTCGTATCATCACAAGCCCAGATCTCCACCACCTCACACGGCTTTGCGAAGCAAGCACAGCACAGCTCGCCCTCCAGTTCTACGAAACCCACAGGCTGCGCGTCACACGGAGGATACGGGATCAGGCTGAAAGTCTCGTCAGCTAAGCTGAAGCGGATGAACACGTCGGGGCTGATTTCATCCGGCAGATCAACTCTCCGGTAAATGAAGCCTCGGGCGTGAGCCGGCGTTACCGCGCGAATCGGGTACGGAGGATCGGCGGTTCGCCTCCAGAAGCTGTTGGTTCCCAGGGTGAGCACCTCGAACCTGCAGACGCTCTCAGAGGCAACGCCGTGTTGCCTCTGGTAGAAATACCTCGCCGCTTTGTACTTTCTGCTACGTGGGTCGAAACCAAACCCGACGCGGTGGTGCTGCTCTTGGTTCTGGCTGCCCTTGGGCAGGAAAACAAACTCTCCGGTCAGAAGGTTGCGGACCATTATCTCCTGGTCACTGGTGGAGGTGAGGATCAGGCCGTCGCAATGCAGGGGCTGGGTCCATCGACCAATGCCCGTCGGAAACTGCTCGCTTGACGCAAGGCCGCCATTGTACTCGTAGAATCTCATCGAGAACGCGGTCTTCTTCTCTGGGGAGTACTCGCAAGGCAGTATGAGCATCCTTGGCCGAGGCTTTGAGAGCTCTCGGTGCGCGTCGGCGAAGCGCCGGCTGGATATCACGGCGAGCCACCCCTTGCAGACGCACTTGAGCCTCGCCGCGGACTTGGCCGGGAGCCGTGATAGGATCTCGATGGTCAGGTCGTCTGGGATGCTGGCAAGAGACGGCCGTGAGCACGGCGTGCCGATGAAGGCGAACTTCTTGCGAGGCGGCTGTGGAGACGCGGGGAGATCTGCACATCTCTTCCCCGCCATGGCAGAAGCCTTTGGATCCGCAGAAGATGAGAGCGTATGAATCAGTTATATATGGCTCTGAGCGGAACTTAAACAACGGGCGTCGGATTATATAAGGAAGGACGCGGTTTTTGTTTCCGATTCGATCTAATCAGGCAGAAAATTATACAAGGAATTCTCAGTTTGATCAGGCAAGCTCGAACCGGAACCGTATAGCACACCCTAACCTTTGGAAAAACAGAGTCGGTGCGGTGCGCCGCCAACGTCGAGGATGATAGATGGCTGTGGATGATCCTTCTGCATCACCCGGCGCCGGCAATCCTCCGCCGGCCGAGCGACTGCGGCAGGGCCGAGGGGATCCGCGCGAGCGACTTCAACATCGTCAAGAAAAGGCCATTCATGGATGCGCACTCAAGCATTTGATGCTACTTTTTTTTAGTTTATTTTTCATTCTTTCGAATTTGCCGTTCATGGGAGCATATGAGCTCGGGATATCTGTGAATTACCTTTTTTTTTACTTCACTAGGTCTGGCACAAAGCAACTAAACGTCCGTGGATATAACAAGGAAACGGCAGAAACTGATCAGGTTTCCGTCATGCATCTGCTCTTCTCCACATTGTATACCCATTTAACACCAAGCACACTGATCTAGCCAGGACCGGAGCGCCCCATGAAGATCAATCGGCACAACACTAGCTATCGCTTTTATCAACTTTATTCCGAAGACACCATGCAAATATAGTACAACTACTTGGTGCCAATAAGAATTCGTAGTTCAGGCAACAGTGAGCTAAACCGAACAACTAGCAGAACAAGTTCTCTCCACAAAGTAGTCACTAAATCGCGGCACAATGCCCATACACATCACAGTAATTCATGGAACAAACCATGCGGCAGATCTTCAGAGGTAGTAGTAAGAAAGCAGAGGCGCCACCACCGCGGCTAGGAGGATGGTTGCCGCCGAGACAGGAGATCTGGTCGCTGCCGATTTCGCTGGGCTTGGGCTGACGGTTGTTGGTGTTGATCCGGAAGTTGGTGTAGGTGCTGCAACATACATTTCGATTTCAGTATAGTAAAATGGATGGAAGTAAAAGATTCAGACGATAGAAAAGCAGGAACCAACATTTCAATTCAGGACTTCGGGCAATAAAGTAAAACAGGTGGTTTTTCTCAATCACAACATATAATCTATCATCAGCTTTCGTGTCACACCGATGAACAATCCATGAGGATGAACTTAATATACAAACTGATGCACGTACACAAATCACATCTTTTAGCAGCTGGCACATTCTATCACTAATTGAAGGCCAAAGTTGGCATCATTTGGTGGTTGCCATGCATCATAATGGTTTGTCAATTATGTTCTGTTCGTGATCCAGTGCAACATCTGGCTGTCAGCCCTCAAAATTACGATGGCATTGAAAAGCACCGCCACTATGACAGCAGTACTTTATTAGGAATGTCTTCGATTACAATACAAGCTAATATTTTGAAGGTCTGCTATGTGCCAATTTCATTCTATGTGAATCTCAAAATCATTCTTTTTTGTGATGTTTTTCTTTTCAAGTGGAGGTTGTCAACAACAAAAAATGTTCTGTTTTTTCACATGCAGACCACTGAAAAATTCTAGATGCCAGAGGTGTCCAGAAAAATTCTCTGTAGTCCAAGAAAGCATTGATGTCAATGCCCAAGGACACATTCATATGTTTTCCCTTCGATCTCAAGAGTGGAAAATGGAGGTGGAGATAAATCGACTCTAGCTCTCGGCAGTTCTTTAATCAGTCAGATTGGAGCATCTGCTGATTAGATCTAATTAACGTTTTTTTTCTGCACGGATCTACAGGAATAAAGAGAGGGATTCAAAATGTAGGAACTGCAAAGGAGAAGAGAGTGAGGAATTACCTTCAGTAGGGGCGCCGTTAGGGGCTCCGCCGGGCAGTTTCACTGCAGGACAACCAAAAATTGAGTCAGACCAACACCGCATGTGCGTGCCCCTCCATGAACACACGGGGACAGATCACAAATCGACACGAGGAAAAGAGAATCGGAACAAGATGGGAAGATGGCTCACGGCTGCAGTTGCTGAGGGCGGCCGGGTTGCCGCCGCAGGCGGCGGGGAGGCCCTTGGCGCGGGTGAGGTTCATGGGGATGCCGTAGTCCTTGCCGAAGGCGTCGCAGAGGCAGGCGACGCTGGCGGGGCTGGCGAGCGCGGTCTTGACGCCGGTGCAGCACTCCTTGGGCGGCTTGCCCGGCGCGGCCCCCGGCGTGATGTAGGGGAGGCAGCCGGTGAGGCCCGTCAGCGCGGAGCCGCAGTCCCCCGCCGGCGCCGCCGGCCCCGCCGCCGGCGCCTGCGACGCCGCGCCGGACGCCAGCGCGAGGACGACGGCCAGGAGAGCCGCGACGGCGTGGGTGGGGCGCGCCATGGCGGGTGCTCGAGCTCGAGTGCGGGGGCGGTGTGGGGGGTGGGGGAGTGGAAGCGCGGTGTGGTGGTGGAGTGGACTGAACTGGTGGGCTGTGGGCGGCTGGTCTGGCTTTAAAGGTGGCGGCTTCTCGGCGCGGCCAGCGAGGGCGGTGAGGTGGGATTGTAGCACAGTAGGGTTTCCTCCTGGTGGGTGGTGGTGACCGTCGTTATCTACCGGGCCGGCGTGCCGTGCGCACCGGAGAGCGGTTGGTTAGCCGAGTGCTCGACGGTTGGCGCGCGAGTCAAGTCTCCAGCGCGCGACTGGACTGGCACGTACGTTGGGAACCGCCTTTTCTGCGTCCTTGGAAACGGTAAACATGATGTCATATACTCACTCCATTTTCTTTTCAAAGATCAAGGGTCGTGATAATCATTTCGCAGCAATTTTTTCAGCATTTTGGGGCCCATTTATGGAATCATTTCGCAGCCATTTTTTTGCGGGAAAAGAAATGCCATGTCGGGTCAAAGTTAGGAAAAAGAAGTGGTGGAGTGCACAGACATGACATGGTGGCCACGGCCACCCGTGCAGCCTCCAACTGGAGACACCCTGCCTCCACAATGAATTTGAAAGAAAAGAAACAAATACGACAAGATCTTCAAATCGACTACGTGCTCTTATTCTTTGTATTATGAGATTTTTTTTCCCTCAGAAAAACGCGCTTAGTTCCTTGTAAATTCAACCACTATTATCCTAAAAAAAAATTCAACCACTATTTCATTTGCAAAAAAAATTAAAAAAAATTCAAGCACTATTTGGCTGCTCGATGTGTCGTTTTCTTTTTAAGTACTTCTCCACCCTGTGACTTTAACCGCCAATGGCAACGCATGTTTTTTTCTTATCTTTGGTCCGCATGATGGCATTCCGCAGTCCATATGAAGGTATTTCCCCCTGAACACTTTGCGACAGCGATGCACAGCTGTGATGTGCCAGCCGAAATTCCGTGATGCGCCTTTGCACTTGCATATATGGAATGCAAGATGGAGAGGCGTGCATGTGACCTTCCAGCTGGTTTGCATCCTCACATGCTCTCCAGTACTAGTACTACTACCTGGCCCATGGAATTATTGTGCAATCCATACTGCATTCCGGGGTTGCATCCTTATCTCGCACAGTGCTGTCGATCTCGCGTGAGAGCGCGGGTAACCTCACTTATTTTCGCCACACGCGGCCTTGTCTCTGATGTTTCTGTTTGCAAAACGGAAATGGCAAGGCGGTCTAGTTTTACATCATCAAGTGCCGTAAGATTACGTGATTGAAAAAAAAATAAGACTGTGCTCCTCAATCGAGAAAAAGGAAAAATGACAAAGAAATAAGATGTCTTTTGCTGTTGGTGGGTTTACCTCGATAGGAAGGTCAGTGTAGCTTTGCCGGCGGAAGTTCCCGTGAAAAGAAGGAAAACGATAGGCGTTTGTTCACGAATCTCATGATCTCATCTGGTATCACCTTCACACACACACTTCGGCGGCCCTGCACTTCGTATGCATGCATACCGACGAGACGATACCGACCAGCGTGAGGATAGATAGATAGAAGAGGAGAAAAGGTGCGCTGCGTCCACAGGCAACAGTCTCTTTTCTCCCCTACTCTTTTCTGCGGGGAATCTCACCTACTTTTTGTTTTTGAGTTGATCTCACCTACTTTTTGGCAGCCATACCGACCGTGACAGCTAAGCTCGTTCGTTTCAGAACGAGTCGCACGAATGGTAGCCCGTATGTTCAGGTAAAAAATATATTTGGGGCAGTGATCTGCGCCGGCGCGCTGGCCCAACGTTTCGGCTGGTCGCGCGCCGTCAGATCCAATCGCGTTAGACCGTTAGATCTAGGAAAAAACGGTTCACCCAGCTTCTTTCCTTTTGTCGCGGCACCTTCCCTCATTACTAGGGAAAATCTTATACACAGAAATTTAGCAACAACGCGGGTAAAAAAAGGGCGCTAGTGCTAGATAGCAATAGCGTTTGAGAAAAAACCGCGCTACAGATACAACCTTAGCAGTAGCGCGTGTAGTGGCAAAAGCGCTACTATTAATATTCTCATTGGTAGAATGATAGGCTACGCATAGCAGTAGCGGGCTTGGAAGAAGTGCGCTACCGCTAGGGCATAAGTAGTAGCGCGTTTCCTAAGAAGAGCGCTACTACTAAGGAAATAAAATAAGATGAAAAACAAATAGAAAAGTAAATGAAAATGAAAGAAATAGAAAAAGGAGAAAGGAAAAAATAAAATGTAAAGCAAAATAAATGAAAAAGCGAAAAAAGGAGGAAGGCATAGCAGTAGCGTGTGTTCGTAAGAGGCGCTATAGCTAACGTAGCTGTAGCGCGTGTCCTAGACCCCCGCTATAGAAACAGAAAAAGAAATTAAAAAATGGAAGAAAATTACATAGCTATAGCAGCAGCGCGTTTTGTAAAAATCGCTATAGCTATCTTAGCTATAGCGCGTTTTACCAAACGCGCTACCGCTAAGTTTGACTTAACCAAAAAACCGTTTCTCCCGGCCACCACTTCTCCCTCAAATCCCTCAACCCACCCCGCCGCCGTCTCCCCGATTTGCCGTCGCCCCACTTCGCCGCCGTCTCGTGCCGACGTCGACGCCACCAGAGCCGTGCGCCGTCGACGCCACCGGAGCCGCCCCCAATGCCACGGAGCCGCGCAGCCTCGTCAACGCCACCGGAGCCGCCGTCGACGCCACCGAATCCTTCCTCGCCACAACTGCCTCCCTCGCCGTCACCGGAGCCATCCTCTGTAATCCCCCACCCCTCCTCTCTCTGTCATGCATAGGTTAGCTAGTTTAATTAGGTTAATTATCTAGGTTAGGGCAAAAATTTAGTTAGGGCTTTGACAGAGAAGTAGTTAGGTTAACTAGTTTAATTAGGTTAATTATCTAGATTAGTGCAAAATTTTAGTTAGGGCTTTGACAGAGAACTAGTCAGGTTAACTAGTTTAATTAGGTTAATTAGTGCAAAAATTTATTTAGGGCTTTGACAGAGAACTAGCTGCGTTAACTAGTTTAATTAGGGTTAATTATCTAGGTAAACTAGATTAACTAACTAGGTTAAATAGGTAGGTTAATTAGGTTCGTTGGATTAACAAGCTAGGTTAAGTAGGTTGGCTAGGTTAGAGGAAAATTTTATTTTAGAGCATTAGGTCAGAAGGGTTAGAGAATGGAGTTCCTTTGCAATTTAATTGGGTTCTGTCCTAGGCGGAGAAGGGTTAGAGATAATAATGTGTGTTTGTGTGAGAGAGAGGAATAGCTAGATCAACATAATTTGGGTTCTGTCCTAGGCGGAGAAGGGTTAGAGATAATAATGTGTGTTTGTGTGAGAGAGAGGAATAGCTAGATCAACATAATTTGGGTTCTGTCCTAGGCATAGAAGTGTTTAGTGAGGTCATTTTGCAAAGGTTTTTGATTTTTGAAAAGACCACTATTTTTCAAGGAAAAGAATTTAGGCAAATTTTATTTTAAAGATGACCCCTTCCTAAACTTTTATTGTTGATTATATCTTTTCATTGAAGTGGTCATGTTATATCTTTTCATTGAAGTTGTTCGATTGTGCCTAAGTTGCTTTGTTGTTTCCAGGGAATGATGCTGAGTGACCTATGTTTTGCTGGAATGTTGATTCATTTCTGTTCCGGCAAATTTCAGCTTCTCGATTTGTTCACTTTTTAGAAAAGGTCATGCCGAAATTTTCCGTGAATTTCGGCATGACTTGTGCTACAAACTAGGACATATCGAGTGCCGGGATTTGCCGCACCAGGAAGGAGTCAACATTCCTGCAAAACAATAGGCCTTTTTATGTCATTATTCATTTTATTAGGTCTAGAATTAATTGACTAGATTTAATCATAGGAAACATGGCTAGCAACGATGAAGGACAGGGTTCTGGTGATTGCGACGATGTCTACCGGGCGACAGACAAATTTTTTAACCTTACCGACGATCAACCGATGTTGTTGCTGGGCCCACTAGTGGCATCGGGGACTGAGACCGACACGCAGACCGGTGCTGAGACTGAGACCGGCGCTGAGACTCAGACCGGCATCGAGACACGACGCTGAGACTGAGACCGGTGCTGCCTCGGGGAGCGGAGCCGGTGTAGAACCGAAAGCAAAGAGGCAACGGCTTCCTAACAAACTCAGGACTACTAGACTGGTGGTCACGGAGGTGGACGACGACAATTTTGAGCCAAAGGCGCACGATGAAGCGCGCGCGTGCTACGACAATCAAATAGGCTGCATCGTATGGACAACCGCCACCATCAACGATGAGAAACTACAGAAGATAGAAAATATGAGGAGCTCCCTCCTAAAGAAGTTTCACCAGATATTCTTGTTCCTGGGCCAGAATGAGAAGGATTATGAAGATCCAGACGAGGACCCAACAATGAAGAAGATAAACAAACACGCCATGACCAAGTTTAGCGACGCGTTGGCTGCTTGGAAAACTCAAGTGAAAGCAAAGATCATCGACAAGAAGGAACCCTACTCCGAGATTGTAAAGGATAATCCGACAATCACGGAAGAGCAGTTTAAAATATTCAAGGAGGCTTGCGAGGCCGAAGCTGCCAAAAAAGTCTAAGTACATGAAGGGGCTTCAAGAGAGGAACATTGGGAGCCACCACCTCGGAAGCCGTGGTTACGGCGGAAAGAGGTCCAAATGGGCCAAGGAGGACGCGGAAGCCGCGAGTCTGGGCATCCCAGACCCCTTGGCGGATTTCACCGTCCTGTAGGAGCGTGACGTCCTGAGGGCCCGGCACCGTTGGGACCCAGTGAAGAAGGTTTACGAGACAACACCGGTCATTACGGAGTTCATGAGACTGCTGGTAATTTTAGTTTCTGATCAATTCGACTGCACACGTTAGTCATATTTGTAAATGATCCTTGTGCCTTTTGCAGAGAGAGTAGCACCGGATTGCGGCCGAAAGCGACTCGCTGTCTGAGGCATTGGCGAGGCCCAAGTGGGACACTCCATTCAACCGGGCGTTGAATATATTGAAACGACAACCGGTGGATACTCGACCGTCGTATGGATGCGTGCACGGTGTCGGAGACGGCGCCACGTGGAAGAAGTAAAGTCGTGTCCATCCCGGACATCTGCAACGTCCTCTCACGCCTTTTTTGGGGGGTCTTATTGTTTGTTGGGAAAGCAAGGAAGACTAGCTTTGGCTCGAACATATTGAAACGACAACCGGTGGATACTCGACCGTCGTATGGATGCGTGCACGGTGTCGGAGACGGCGCCACGTGGAAGAAGTAAAGTCGTGTCCATCCCGGACATCTGCAACGTCCTCTCACGCCTTTTTTGGGGGGTCTTATTGTTTGTTGGGAAAGCAAGGAAGACTAGCTTTGGCTCGACACATTCCTCGACATCGTCCCACACAGAAAGAAAGAGCGTGGAGCCCCGGCCCGACCTGTAAGTCCGCCCGCGGGTAATACCTTACTGAGCCTACTCAAGCAATCTCCCATTAGCCGCTCTTTACTTTATAGTCAAGCGATTGTAAACTCATTATTTAGGCTAGCGACTTTGCTGATTAACAAGATTATCGCATTGGAACCGTGAGACCATGGAGGAGAGAAAGGAAAGACGGAGGTTAACTGAAGAAAACATCGACAAGAAGGTTGAGATTGCGGTTGAGAAGAAATCATCAAAGACAGTCGCAACAGCGGTAGCTGCCGCAAAACAGGTGGTTGCAGATTTGTCTACTTCCTTGGTGACGGGCGTTTTCACTTGGACAAGGCAAAATCCAGAAAAAAATGCAGAGGACTTTCCCCTTGTTGACTTCTTGGGAGCACCTGCTCCCGCACCGGCTCCTGCACCTGCTCCTGCACCGGCTCCCGCACCTGCTCCCGCACCGGCTCCCGCACCTGCTCCCGCATCGGCTCCCTCACCGACTCCCGCACCGGACATGCTCGGTGGTGCCTCGTCTTTGGCTGAGCTCGACGCCCTCACGGTATCTGTCACACCACCCCCCTTCAATATAAATGTATAATCTCCCGTTTTCGTTGCCTTTCGGATGTCTCACATCGCAGACTTTTCTTTGCAGGCCGACGAAACCCCATGCACCATATTATACACCATCGGCGACCAGAAGGTGGACGTGGGGAAGGCGACGATAATGGAGCCGAAGGAACCATTGTTCCACAGCCGGTCGATCCCCCCGAACGTCTTCAAGGTTTCCGTGGCCAGTGTCAAACCGGGCCACGAGAATTTGCCTCCTCTAATACTAGTGGGGGATGACGACGAGACCCCGCGGCGGCTTGGTGATTGTTGCAACGGGTAGGTCCTGTTGTGGCCAAAGAGTCTGCTTCATCTGGAGGCGGCCGGGAGCACACCCACGAGCACGCAGCCTCAGCAAGGTATGAACATCAACACCCCACCTACCCAATTAGCGTCGGGTGTCGGGTTGGGTGATAGCGGACGGGGTAAGGAGGAGGTTCCATTAGTCGCTGATGACGTCGCCATGGATGAGGATGAGGATGACGATGGCGCTGAACAGTATGTCTATACTGGCGCCTCCTCAGGGTTTGAGCGTCATGAGTCGGTGCCTGAATTACCGTCTCAATGTATTATGGACGACCTTCCGGTAGTAAAGAAGTCTAGGAAGAGAGCGAGGAAAGGCAAAAAAGCTGATTCTATGATCCAGCCGCCTCAGCAGCCTCGGCTTTAGGACCGTATAGATATCCCCGATGCGGATAAATGGCATATCCCCGGTCAACCAATCCTACCTGCAATAGCGCTACGGGCCAGATTCGGTGATCTAAGGAGACTCCATGACGATGTGCTGCTGGTAGAGAAAGGCCTCATCGCCTCGAAAGATCTAGGATACCCACTCTACGTGGTTAACGTTCCGCGGCAAATGTCGTACGTCGACAGCTTCCCCGCGGATAAGTTCTTCCTCCGATTCGATTACATATTCGACATGTTTCACGTGAAGAAGCTGGATTTTACGTTTGTCCGCCTTTATGCCTTGCACATGAACTACATCATTGGGGTTGAGCAGATACGTCATATCTGTGTCGCTGACCCGTACTACATGCACGAGGGCTTCTTGGGAGTCTGCGCAGAGCACCATGAATACGCGAGGGATTACATCGTCAGTTTCATGCTCGCCAATAAGGACAAGGAGGCGATTCTCGTGCCTTATCATCCCATGTAAGTCATCCGCGCTGCTATCCTTCCTTCGATTTCAATAATTCATTTGCACGGTGGAGGCTAATTAATTTGAGGTGTACTTATTTTGCGCAGCGGCGGGCGCGCCGTCCTCATCATCCTCTACCCCCGATTCTCCCACGCTCTTTACTTGGACTCGTCGAAGAACATTCACAAAAAGGATTACACCCACATCAAAGATGTTCTCGACAGTGCTATGTTTTACTACCAAGCAAGGGGTGGAGAGGTTAGGGACAAGAAGAGAAGGGGCAGCAGGGCCGCCTTCAGCCATAAGACCGACTTCTGCTGCATCCAGCAACCGAACGATTCTTTGATGGATTCTATGTCCTACACCACATGCTGGAGTACAGACGGGATCACCAGAACCTTCGCATGTCACCTAGATCTGGCGATGCCCATATTCTGCAATGGGCAAAGGACATAGGAGATATCGAGGATCATCGACTTCGAGCTGAGTTCTATAACATCCAGCGCGAACTTGCCCAAATCATCATGAAGGAGGTCGTCGAAAAAACAGGGATGTTCTATGGAGAAGGACAAATGTCGCGGGAAGACGTCCGAACATGGATAGCCTCTCAGCGTCTCGACATGAAGCCTTTCACTAAGCTCGAGGACTATCTCCCTGACATGGATGGATGGCACGACATGGTGGAGTGATTGTCGATATATGACAATGTGTCCGTTTAGTCCATACTTTCTGTATGACAAAACTTTGAGTTATGCACGGTGAAACTTTATTTGTGATGTAATTAAACCGTCCTCCTCCTCGAGTAGCGAAAATCACTCTAGTTAGGGCATATTGGGTACGATGAACTTTGTTATTTATGCTTATGATATGTTGTTTCTATTTTTGCCAAGTCTGTCTCTTTCTGTTGCTCAACTATATATGTTGCATATCATCGACTCATGTGACGATGTAGGTGCATAGATCATAGATGGAGAAGAAGTGCAATGCCAGGAGTATATATACGACAAGTGGCCGGAGTGTCAGGCCCAGGTGTACCAGTTTCCGGTTTCCGAGCGACAGGCAGTAGTTAGTTTAGGTTCACGCTAATGCGAGAGAGGGATACGAACTCATGTACTCAAAGTGATAGCTCTTCTCGCGTATATCATTGTTTAGATGGACGAAGATGTATTTGCAAGTAATTGAGACTTGTATCGCTATTTTCGAGATTGATGACGAGAAACCACTTTGTGTTGGATGATGATTATGATGATGACATGATTTGATGAGACTAATTGTATGTATATGCTATGATTACATTTGTATGTGTATGATATGCTAAAGATTATTGTATAAAGCCTATTCAAATACAAAACAAATATGCAGGAAAAAAACTAATAAAACTAGTAGTAGCGAGGGAGGGGGGGGGGGAATTTAGCAGTAGCGCCGCCTTACTAGTAGCGCTTCCCTATAAACAGTTCTGCAGATAATATCAGTAGCGCCCTTTTCTAAAGAGCGCTATAGCTATTCATGTATAGCAGTAGCGTGGGACAACAGGCGCTACTGCTATACGTTAGCTGTAGCGCCTTATTAGTAGCGCCGGTCCCCGCGCTAGTGAGAGGCCCAAAACCCGCGCTGCTGCTAGGCTTTTCCCTACTAGTGCCTCCCCGCATCTTGCACACGCACCCCCTGCATCTCGCACAGCTCGTCGGGGCGGAGGCCGCGCTCTCCTACTGCCCGCCTTCCTCCAGGTCACAGCACCGCCCCTCCCCTCCTGCTCCTTGCTAGTTCTCATCGCCGGGATTCACGGCAACCCCACACCAGCATCTTGTTTCCGTGCTCGCCGTCGCGCTTGAAATGGATGTAGCGAAAACTTCACAGGTAGTAGCAAAATCCAACTATGGTTGCAACAAATCATCATCGTCGCCGTCGCGAGGTCGTAGCTCTGCTTTGATGGAGGTAGCAAAATACTTCGCCGGTAGTACCAAAAAACAACTATGGTTGCAGCAAAAATCGTCATCGCCGGTGCCCCACGACCATTCTCTGCCTATATAAAAAAAGAAGTCGGTTGTAGCAAACAACAGAGCTGGTTGCAGCTTTTCGCCGTCGTCCATGGCTTCCATCGTCTATGGTTGAAACTTTTTTTGCCGCCGGTTGAAGCTTTTCTGTAGCCGATTGCAACAAAATTAAATGCCAGTTCCAGTTCGCGCTCTGCCCGGTTCCAGCAAAACAGTGATGGTTCCAGCTCCGGTGATGGGCGGTTGCAGCAAAAAAGGATGCCGCTTCCAGCTCCCAATCCAGCCGCTTCCAGCAAAAAAACTGAGCAGAGTAGCATGCTCCCTCAGGAGGAGAAGGAGGTGTGGAGGTCTGGAGGAGGAACAGT
This sequence comes from Triticum aestivum, assembly GCF_018294505.1. Lineage (NCBI taxonomy): Eukaryota > Viridiplantae > Streptophyta > Magnoliopsida > Poales > Poaceae > Triticum > Triticum aestivum. The sequence goes on from NC_057798.1 coordinate 170,906,674, forward strand.
GAGAGGGAGGGGGAGTCTTGCGGCGGTGGATCTCATCAGGCGCGCGCGCATGGTGGAGGGTGCCGCGGTCGTGACCGGAGACATGTGTGCTGGTTGTGCGGGCGAGGGTTGGTGCCTGGTGGTGTGGGTGCCCCCGGCGTCCATGTTGTGGGGAAGAAGATGGGGAAAAGAACGATTGGAAGCAGTGCTCTCGTTGCCTCGTTTTTTTGTAAGGGATGCTCCCATGCCAATCACATGATCGATAGCGATCGCAGGGCCGCGCGCATTCGGAGAAATGTTTCTGCCTGGGCGCCGTCTGGAAATGTTTACCTTTTTAGGGCTACTAGCACATATGCCCGTGCGTTGCAACGGGAGATTTTTTTGCGAGAAGCATCGGAAGATGTGTCCATTAAAACGGTCTCCACAGCGGTGGGGCGACAAAGCGAGGAGTTGCGGTGTTCTCATGGGTCATGTTTGGCCTGCGAGATCTTGATAGTGATGGGGTTGGTCGGTGTGGTGGACACCACTCAACTCGTGCCTTTTTTCCCTCTGGGTTCGCCTCCGTGTCTAGGTTATGGTTGCCTCCTCATTTTGTGGCTGCACGGTTGAAATATCATGGATGTCGCCTAGAAGGGGGGGGGTGAATAGGCGCTTTAAAATAATTACGGTTTAGGATTGAACAAATGCGGAATAAACCTAGAAGTTAATTTATCAAGCACAAAACCTACAACAACTAGGCTCACCTATGTGCACCAACAACTTATGCTAAGCAAGATAAACAAATAGGTGATAGCAACATATATGACAAGAAACAATATGGCTATCAAAAAGTAAAGTGCATAAGTAAAGGCTCGGGTACGAGATAACCGAGGCACATGGAGACGATGATTTATCCCTAAGTTCACACTAGCAGATGCTAATCTCTGTTTGGAGTGGTGTGGAGGTACAATGCTCCCCAAGAAGACACTAGGGCCACCGTAATCTCCTCACGCCCTCGCACAATGCAAGATGTCGTGATTCCACTAAGGGACCCTTGCGGGCGATCACCGAACCCGTACACTTTGGCAACCCTTGGGGCCGGTCACCGGTACCCGTCAAATTGCTCGGGGCGATCTTCATGACCTAATTGGAGACCCCGACGCTTCCCCGGAGCTTTACACCACAATGATTGAGCTCTGAACACCACCAACTGTCTAGGGCGCCCAAGCACCAAAGAGGAACAAGCTCAAGGGTACCAAGCACCCAAGAGTAATATGCTTCTCAACTTGAAACTTCCATGTATCACCGTGAAGAACTCAAACCAATGCATCAAATGCAATGGCAAGGGCACATGGAGTGCCCAAGTCCTTCTCTCCCAAATGCCACCAAAGCAACTAATGCTAGGGAGGAAAATGAGAGGAAGAACAAGAAGGAGAACACCAAGAACTCCAAGATCTAGATCCAAGGGGTTCCCCTCACATAGAGGAGAAAGTGATTGGTGGAAATGTGGATCTAGATCTCCTCTCTCCTTTCCCCCCAAATTAGCAAGAACCCATGGAGGGATTGAGAGATAGCAAGCTCGAAGGAGGTCAACAATGGGGGAAGAACATGAGCTCAAAGGATAATGGTCATTGGGGAAGAAGACCCCCTTTTATAGGTGGGAAAAAAAATCCAACCATTATGCTCACAGCCCACACAGAGCGGTACTACAGCTCATGGGAGCGGTGCTACCGCTAGGGCAGTGGAAGCCCTTTGAAAAACAACAGCGAGGAGGCAAAAGGCCGGTAGAACCGCCGAAGCGGTACTGCCGCTCGTCCTCACGGTACTAGCGCTAAGGGTAGCGGTACTACTGCTTGCGTTAGGATGATTTGTGCACTACTTAGAATATTTGCATTAGGATGCCAAGTGCACAAAATAGGATCATCACTCCCCAAAAATCTATAGAAACTCACAACAAGTGCAAGTGAGCATGTAGGAAACAAAGCCTAGCACTTGCAACAAACAAATGGTTGAGCAACATATAAAAGAGGCAACTTAAGAGTAGGCTCAACCGAAATGATGTGTGTGAGTCATGGCAAAGCACTTGAGAAGACTAATGTAAGGCTGATCATTAAGCATCAACATAGTCTTGAATAGTGGAGATACAAGGTGCATGACATGTCCTTCCCACACACACCAAGCAAATGGGTTCACAAGCAAACTATATATGCAAAATGAATAACTAACACTTGTGACAACCCATGGTGAAGAAAGAAAATGATAGCTTTGTCAAGAGGAGGGATACCAATCGAAATGGCAAAAGCCTCATCAAGACAAGCAAGAGAAAACATATCTTCACCACAACAGAGTGCATCAAAATGCAACGATATAAGATCCGTACTCAAGATAAATCCTTTCACATAACCACCAAGCAAAGGTGGACATGAAAGAATAAGGATATCAACTATAGATGTAACTTCTCTCAAGTGTATAAGATTCTAGGTAGATGAAGATCATGATGATATCAATACACAAAGAAGGATGTACACACGAAATAGTTACAAAAAGAAAGAATAAGATATCCACAAGGAAGTCATAAATATTACCAATAAGATATTTGCTTGAAAGCATAGCACATGGCTAGATATGGTCTTATTGTATATAAATGAATTCCAACCACACGAGCATCAAAGACATCACACCTAGCAACAAGAGACCATTGTTGGGATGCTTTGAGAAAGGAAACAAGTATCAAACGAAATAATGAATTACATGCCATGATACGACCTACACAAGGTTGATGCAAGAAGTGTGTGCATGAAGTAGATGATGATACTTGTTACCGAGATAGCATTGGAAGGATGTAGTAGATACCAATTGAAGGTAGATAGTAGTTCATTGAACATCCTAGCTTGACTCCAATAAGCACATGGTGGCACCACCTTCCTCTTGAATGAGCTGAGCATCCAATGCATCTCTAGTTGTTCCTAGAACAACACCACAATCAAAATGATACCCAAACTCAATGGAACGAAAGAGTTAGCAAACCAACAATACATATGAAAAACTCCACATAAATATGTGCATATAGATATGAAATAGAATTTCATGCACATCTTTGCCAATTAGAGACTTGGTGGAGTTTCCCTTATATATTGGGTCAAAGAAAGAAAGCATGCCAAAGAAACTACATGAATTTAATATGCATGATCAAGACTTTCAAGAACCGATACCAATTGTCAAAGAAATACCAAGTGAAGAAAGGATACCAAATGAATAAATCATCACTTGGAGGATATCACTTGAAAGATTCATCAAGGAATGAGATATCCATTAAAACACACAAAGGGAGAGATATCGAACTCCCAAAAGAGAGGATGGTTCCAAACAAACCAAGCCCTCTACTAAGTTTCATAATGGCCCAAAGTACCAAAAAGAAACGGCTTGCCTTCCACCAACACACACTTGATAAGGATGACAAGATGAGAGTTTTATAGAAAATAGGATAGCTCCCCTAAGAGTAGTGCATTATAGAGAATTTGCATTTGAATACAAAATGCACAAGGTGGTGATACGTCTCCAACATATCTATAATTTATGAAGTATTCATGCTCTTATTTTATCATTCTTGGATGTTTTACAATCATTTTATAGAAACTTTATATCATTTTCTGGGACTAACCTATTGACCTAGTGCCCAGTGCCAGTTGCTATTTTTTGCTTGTTTTTTACATCGTAGGAAATAAATACCAAACAGAGTCCAAATGCAACGAAACTTCAGAGAGATTTTTTGTGTACCAGAAGACCAACAGTGGGCCAAACAAGCACCTAGGGGGAGCCTCGAGGGGGCACAACCCACCAGGGCGCACCTGGGGGCCCAGGCGCGCCCAGGTGGGTTGTGCCCACCTCGGTGGCCTCCCGCACCCCCTCTTTACCCTATAAATTCACAAATATTCCAAAACACTTCGGGGTTAACCTAGATCAGAAGTTCCGCCGCCGCAAGGCTCTGTAGCCACCGAAAACCAATGTAGACCCTTTCCGGCACCCTACCGGAGGGGGAATCATCTCCGGTGGCCATCTTCATCATCCTGGCGGCCACCATGATGAGGAGGGAGTAGTCCACCCTCGGGGCTGAGGGTTTGTACCAGTAGCTATGCATTTAATCTCTCTCTCTCTCTCCCTCTCTCTCTCTCTATCGTGTTCTTGAGATGTCACATTCTTGATGTATCGCGGGCCTTTTTGATATGGTCGGTTCATATGGTGTTTTCCCCTCTCTATCTTGTTGTGATGAATTGAGTTTCGTCCTTTGAGATTTCGTTGTTATCGGATTGAATACTTTTATGGATTTGAGAACACTTGATATATTCTTGCAATTGAATACTCATGGTGACAATGGGGTATCATATTGATTCACTTGATATATGTTTTGGCACTCAACTCGCGGATTCCCGAGGTAACATTGGGGTAATCTATGCATAGGGGTTGATGCACGTTCTTGTCTTTGTTTCACCGGTAGAAATCTTGGGGCACTCTTTGAAGTTCTTTGTGTTGGATTGAGTATTATGAATATGAATTTTCTTTGGTGTTATTTTAGTATGGACTCTAGGATAGATTGAACAGAAAGAATAGCTTTGTGTTATTTTAGTACGAACTCTTGAATAGATCGAACGAAAAGAATAGCTTTGAGGTGGTTTCGTACCCTACAAACAATTTATTCTTATGTTCTCCGCTAGATAGGAACTTTGGAGTGGTTCTTCACCGCACTTTGAGGGGTGGTTATATGATCCAATTATATTAGCACTGTTGAGAGATTGCACTAGTGAAAGTACGGACCCTAGGCCTCATTTTCAAGCATTGCAATACCGTTTTTGTGCCCATTTACTATTTGCTACCTTGCTGTTTTTATTTTTTCAGATTATAAAAATATATTTCTACCATAAATGTTACACTTTTATCACCATCTCTTCGCCGAACTAGTGCACCTATACAATTTGCCATTGTATTGGGTGTGTTGGGGACACAAGAGATTTTTCTCGTATTTGGTTGCATGGTTGTTTGAGAGAGACCATCTTCATCCTACACCTCTCACAGATTGAAAAACCTTAGGTCATCCACTTGAGGGAAAATTGCTACTGTCCTACAAAACTCTTCGCTTGGAGGCCCAACACGAGTCTACAAGAATAAAGTTGCGTAGTAGACATCAGGTGGGATCACCACTTTCACTATATCTAGAAAACACAAGATAAGTTCAAGAAGTTAACAAGATCCACAAGTGGTATGGAAGACAACGGGAGTTGACACAATCCTTGGCAAGAGATAAGGCAAATAAAAGCAAAAACCAATGTAAAGATGATCAATAATTTCTACCACACATAAGTGAGTCGTACCAATTGTCAAAAGACAAGAAGTATTTGGAAATAATTCCCGGTGGTAGATAGAAATAGGGGTGGGCGTTCGGTATAAGCCGAATTTCCGGTTTCTACCGTTCGGTTTTTATTCAAATTCGGTTTGCAAAACTAGAAACCGAAAATGCCAACATAAATCAGAAAACTGAAAATTCGGTTAACCGACTGATTCGGTACGGTATTTGGTTAATACCGATCGTACCTTTTCTTTAAATACTATAGTCAGAGTACCCTCTAATATAGCCGCAAGTCTCGACGTTTTCTCAGCAGCCAGGCGATGTGGGACTAAAGTCTTGCTGGCCGGATGCTCGCACACACACTGCTTTTTTAGCGAAGAGTTACATGGGCTGGGAGATGCTATGCACAAGAAAATTGGGCCTTCATAGTACCACGTACGTGTGGTCAGCCCAAGCGAGTACGACCACACGTGATTGCGGGACTTGCGAACGGCTGTAGCCTGGCTACGTGGGCACCAAGAAGCCAGGCTTTGTGCTGTTCTTCGAGGTTGTTTTGGTGATTCGGTATTAAACCGAACCTGCCGAATTTAATTTGGTTACAACTAGAAACCGAAATTCCTGTAGCAGCAAGAAAAACCGAAAATTCTGTTTTTCGGTATCGGCTTCGGTTCGGTCTTCGGTTCGTCGGTTTTTATGCCCACCCCTAGATAGCAAGGATATCCAACATCATATTCACACCAAACACAAGCAAATTCCAACTTGTAGAGCTATAGCATGCCACATAAGAACAAGACAATTTACAATATCAATTCTAGGTGACAATATCTCAAATGTACACATTTTCTAGGTTTGTAATATGCACATAACACATTACTCCCCCATAATGTGATACCAAAGAAACCTTAACAAGAGGCAATAAGGATCCAACAAGAGATAATTAATGGATTATTTAGAATTTGAATTTCTCATGAGATGACATACCACATAGCGACTAGATAATTTTGTATATCAATACTAGATGGTATTCTCATGTACACACATTTATAGGTTTGTGAGGTGCACAAAGCACATCACTCCCCCAAAATGAGATGTTCCATTAATTTCTCACAAGAGCCAACAAACATACAAACAAGATGCACAAAGGCTCAACACACGACACACTGATACGTCTCCGTCGTATCTATAATTTTTGATTGTTTCATGCCAATATTATACAACTTTCACATATTCTTGGCAACTTTTTATATGATTTATTGGACTAACCTATTGATCCAGTGTCCAGTGCCAGTTCCTGTTTTTTGCATCTTTTTTGTATCTCAGAAAATCTATATCAAACAAAGTCCAAATGCAATAAATTTTTATGGAGAATTATTTTGGAATATATGTGAATTTTGGGAGTTGGAATCACCACAAACGGAGGCCCACACAGCCCACCAGACACCAGGGCGCGTCAGAGGAGCCTGGCTCATGGTTGTGGGTTGTGCTCACCTCGTATGTCGGTTGGAGCTCTACTTCGGGCGCAAGGAAGCTTATATTCGGAAAAAATTGTGTTAAAATCTCAGCTCAATCGGAGTTACGGATCTCCCAGAATATAAGAAACGGTTTTCGGCCAGATCTGGGGAACGGGAAACATAAGAGAATAGAGAGGGAGATCCAATCTCGGAGGGGCTACCGCCCCTCCGCCGCCATGGAGGCCATGGACCAGAGGGGGAACTCTCCTCCCATCTTTGGGGGAGGCCAAGGAAGAAGAAGAAGGAGGGGGCTCTCTCCCCCTCTCTCCCGGTGGCACCGGAGTGCCGCTGGGGCAAGGATCGTGACGACGATCTACATCAACAATCTTGCTACCGTCAACACCAACTCTCTCCCCCTCTATGCAGCGGTGTAACACCCCTTCTCCCCGTTGTAATCTCTACTTAAACATGGTGCTCAACTCCATATATTATTTCCCAATGATCTATGGTTATCCTATGATGTTTGAGTAGATCCGTTTTGTCCTATGGGTTAATCATGATCTTGGTTGGTATGATTGTATATTTTATTTATGGTGCTGTCCTACGGTGCCCTCCGTCTCGCACAAATGTGAGGGTCCCCCACTGTAGGGTGTTCCAATATGTTCTTGATTCGCTTATGGTGGGTTGCAAGAGTGACAGAAGCTTAAACCCGAGTAGGTGGGTTATGGCGTTTGGGAGTAAAGAGGACTTGATACTTAATGCTATGGTTGGGTTTCACGACCTTAATGATCTTTAGTAGTTACGGATGCTTGCTAGATTTCCAATCATAAGTGCATATGATCCAAGTAGAGAAAGTATGTTAGCTCATGCCTCTCCCTCATATAAAATTACAAGAATGATTACCGGTACTTATTATCGATTGCCTAGGGACAAATGACTTTCTTGTTGACAAACGCTATCCACTTTTATTACCTTGCAATTTATTCATAGTTTTATTCTCGCAAAATACTCTTATTTTTATTCTTGCAAAATAGTTTCATACTTGTTCTAGGTAAAGCAAACGTCAAGTGTGCGTAGAGTTGTATCGGTGGTCGATAGTACTTGAGGGAATATTTGTTTTGCCTTTAGCTCCTCGTTGGGTTCGACACTCTTATTTATCGAAGAAGGCTACAAACAATCCCCTACACTTGTGGGTTATCAAGACCTTTTTCTGGCGTCGTTGCCGGGGAGCAATAGCGTGGGGTGAATATTCTCGTCTGTGCTTGTTTGCTTTGTCACTAAGTAGTTTTTATTTCCTGTTCTAAGTTGTTCTCTATCTTTAGTTATGGATATGGAACACAAAACACCAAAAACATTAGTTGTACTTGCTACTCATGGAGATGGGGAACCTCCTAAAACCCTTGATGCTCGTTATGTGAAAAATATTATGCATTACTTTGATAATCCTGAGAAAACCCCATTCAACTTGATAATGGGAGTAACGTTGGATCAACATGAATACTTTAGGGATTATCGCTTGACACAAAAAGGGAAACTTTTATGGGATCAAATTTATATGTTGCATTGGTATGCTCAGGATTTATGCTTGAGATATGATTTTACTTGTTGCTCTAGGATGAATGCTCCACATCTTCCCTTTTCATGCAAATTTAATGATAATGAAACCTTAGCTTCTTATGCCAATGGTAGATATGATTGTTATGATGTGGAACGAATAGAAGAATTTGTTGCTTTTAAGGGTGCTTATGAAATAGAATCTTTGTTTCTAAAGTATGAAGCTTTTGATGATGATGTTTATAAACCTAAAAAATTTGCCATCCTTAAATATTGCTATGATAACTATAAATTCAATTCCGATATTGATGCATTTATTGAGAAAGTCTCCGCTGTCCAAGAAGAGACTAATATTTTGCAGGAGTCTATGGAAGAAGGAATTGATGAAACTGTGAGCTCATTGGATGAAAAAGATGATGAGGAGAGCGAAGAACAAATGGAGGAAGAGCGGATTGATCACCCATGCCCACCTTCTAATGAGAGTTACTCTTCAACTCATACATTTTTTAATTTCCCTTCATGCTTACTAAAGGATGAATGTTATGATAATTGCTATGATCCTATTGATTTGTTTGAAATATCCCTTTTTGATGAAATTGATGCTTACTATTCTTGTGGCCAAGATGCCAATATGAATTATGCTTGCGGAAATGAAATTGCTATAGCTCCTTATGTTGAGAAAGAAATTGTTGCTATTGCACCCACACATGATAGTCCTATTACCTTTTTGAATTCTCCAAACTACACTATATCGGAGAAGTTTGCACTTATTAAGGATTACATTCATGGGTTGCCTTTTACCGTTGCACATGATAATTTTGATGAATGTAATATGCATGTGCTTGCTGCTCCTACTTGCAATTATTATGAGAGAGGAACTACATCTCCGCTTATCTATGTTTCCAACACGATAAAATTGCAAGAAACTGCTTATACTATGCATTGGCCTTTACTTGATGTGCATGAATTGTTCTTGTATGACATGCCTATGCATAGGAAGAGAGTTAGACTTCGTTGTTACATGACACGCATCACTTTGTGCTCACTACTAAATTCCATATCATTGCTAATTAAAATTGGCTTTGATATACCTTGGGATCCGGGTGGATTCATTACTTGAGCACTATATGCCTAGCTTAATGGCTTTAAAGAAAGCTCTGCCAGGGAGACAACCCAGAAGTTTTAGAGAGTCATTTATTTATGTTGAGTGCTTTTCTAAAGTTTAAAAACAGAAAAAAATATAGAGGGGAACCTAAAACTTCACAAAATGAAAAGTGAAAGTGAGAGGGACAAACATTGTGAAAGTAGGAGCTAGCCTTGAACTTTGTTCATGCCCATGGAAACTTTGTGAATCTTAATTACAGAAACCTTTCAACAAAAATAATTATCCCCTTGTACAAATCCATTGTATTATAAAAATAATGTGCCAAGGTTTGCCTTTAGGATGATTAGATTGCTTGTTGGTTTGTGCGGTGCAGAAACAGAAATTTTGACTGTAGCGTGTGAATTTTCCTTTTTTACTGGAACGTCAAACATTTCTGAAACTTTTTGAAAAGTCTTGATATACAAATTGTTTATTTTTCATATTTTTCAGAATTTTTGGAGTACCAGAAGTATGGTAGATGTTCAGATTGCTACAGATTGTCCTGTTTAAGACATATTCTGTTTTTGATGCATTGTTTTGCTTGTTTTGATGAAACTATCGATGTTTATCGGTGGTATAAGCCATGGTAAAGTTATATTACAGTAGCAACAATGCAAAAACAAAATATCAATTGGTTTGCAACAGTACTTAGAGTAGTGATTTGCTTTATTATACTAACGGATCTTACCGAGCTTTCTGTTGTGTTTTGTGTGGGTGAAGTGATCAAAGATCGAGGAGGTATCGATATGCGGAGAATGAGGAGAGGCAAGAGCCCAAGGCACCCCAAGTAAATATTCAAGCAGACTCAAGCGTCTAATCTTGGGTATGCCCCGGAAGGCATCCCATCTTTCTTCAACAAGTATCGGTATGTTTTCGTCTTTGTTTCGTTCATGTGATATGTGCAAATCTTGGAGCGTCTTTTGTGTTTGTTTTTCACTTTTATTTTTTGCACCATGCTGGTATGAGATAGTCCATGGTTGATTTATAGAATACTCATTGCACTTCACTTGTATATTTTGAGTGTGGCTTTATAGAATGCTTCATGTGCTTCACTTATATCATTTGAAGTTTGGATTGCCTGATTCTATTCACATAAAAAACCGTTGTTTGTAGAATGCTATTTTGCTTCACTTATACTTATTAGAGCATGGTCTTTTATAGAAATAATTAAACTCGCATGCTTCACTTATATCTATTTAGAGAGTCAAAAGGAATTGGTCAATTGCATGGTTAGTCATAAAATCCTACATAAAACTTATGGATCACCGAATATGATATGTTTGATTCCTTGCAATAATTTTGCGATATAGAGATGATAATATGTGGGAGGTACTAGTAAACGGTTGTGGTTAGTAGGAATATTGATGTTAATGTTTGTGATTCTCGAAGCATGCACATATAGTCTCGCGTTATGCTATGAAGTTGGAGCATGATTTATTATTGATTGTCTTCCTTATGAGTGGCGGTCGGGGACAAGCGATGGTCTTTTCCTACCAATCTATCCCCCTAGGGGCATGCGTAGTAGTACTTTGCTTCGAGGGCTAATAAACTTTTGCAATAAGTATATGAGTTCTTTATGACTAATGTGAGTCCATGTAATATACACACCCTTACCTTTTCGCAATTTGCTAGCCTCTACGATACCGTGCATTGCCCTTTCTCACCTCGAGATGTGGTGCAAACTTCGCCGGTGCATCCAAACCCCGTGATATGATACGCTCTATCACACATAAGACTTATTATATCTTCCTCAAAACAACCACCATACCTACCTATTATGGTTTTTCCATGGCCATTCCGAGATATATTGCCATGCAACTTCCACAGCTTCCGTTTGATGACTTGAGCATTCATTGTCATATTGCTTTGCATCATCATATAGCTGACATTGTAGTTGTGGCTCAGCCACCGTTCATCATTTTCATACATGTTACGCTAGATCATTGCACATCCTGGTATTGCCAGAGGCATTCATATAAAGTCATACTTTTTCATAGGTATCGAGTTATAGTTTTTATTTCTTTTGAGTTATAAGTAAATAGAAGTGTGATGATCATCATTATTCATTTTTAGAGCAGTGCCCCAGTGAGGAAAGGATGATGGAGACTATGATTCCCCCACAAGTCGAGATGAGACTCCGGACAATGAGAGAAAAAAAGAAAAAAGAAAAAGGAAAAAAAGAAAAATAAATAAATAAATAAATAAAGAGAGAAGGGGCATTGTTAGTATCCTTTACCACACTTGTGCTTCAAAGTAGCACCATGTTTTTCATATGGAGAGTCTCCTATGTTTGTCACTTTCAAAGTAGCACCATGTTTTTCAAAGTAGCACACCCACTTAGTTTTCATATTGAGCTTAGCTCTTAGTGCATTCGTTTCATGGCAATCCCTACTCCTTGCATCGATATAAATTGATGGGCATCTCCATAGCCCGTTGGTTAGCCGCGTCGATGTGAGACTTTCTTACTTTTTGTCTTCTTTATATTTACCCCTATCATTATACTCTATTCCACCCGTAGTGCTATATCCATGGCGTGAGAGTTGAAAAAGCCGAAGCGCGTTAAAAAGTATGAACCAATTGCTCGACTTGTCACTGGGGTTGTGCATGATAAATACTTTGTGTTAAGAAGACAGAGCATGACAAGACTATATGGTTTTATAGGGATAGCTTTCTTTAGCATTGATATTTTGAAAGACATGATTGTTTGTTGGGATGCCTGAGTATTGATGTCTTTATGTCAAATTATAGACTATTGCTTTGAATCACTTATGTCTTAGTATTCATGCCATGACTAGACATATGATCAAGTTTATGTTAGGTAGCATTCCACATCAAAAATTATCTTTTTTATCATTTACCTACTCGAGGACGACCAGGAATTAAGCTTGGGGATGCTGATACGTCTCCACCGTAATCTATAATTTTAGATTGTTTCATGCCAATAGTATACAACTTTCACATATTTTTGGCAACTTTTTATATTATTTATTGGACTAACCTATTGATCGAGTGCCCAGTGCCAGTTCCTGTTTTTTGCATGTTTTTTGTATCGCAGAAAATCCATATCAAACGAAGTCCAAATGCAATGAAATTTACGGAGAATTATTTTGGAATATAAGTGAATTTTAGCAGTTGGAATCACCGCAAATGGAGGCCCACACAACCCACAAGACACCAGGGCGTGACAGAGGAGCCTGGTTCGTGGTGGTGGGTTGTGCTCACCTCGTATGTTGGTTGGAGCTCTACTTCAGGCGCAAGGAAGCTTATATCCGGAAAAAAAATGCGTTAAAATCTTAGTGCAATCGGAGTTACGGATCTCCCGGAATATAAGAAATGGTTTTCATCCAGATCTGGGGAACGGGAAATAGAAGAGAACAGAGAGGGAGATCCAATCTCGGAGGGGCTCCCGCCCCTCCGCCGCCATGGAGGCCATGACCAGAGGGGGAACTCTCCTCCCATCTAGGGGGGAGGCCAAGGAAGAATAAGAAGGAGGGGGTGATAACCCACAAGTATAGGGGATCGCAATAGTTTTTGAAGGTAGAGTATTCAACCCAAATTTATTGATTCGACACAAGGGGAGCCAAAGAATATTCTCAAGTATTAGCAGTTGATTTGTCAATTCAACCACACCTGGAAGACTTAATATCTGCAGCAAAGTATTTAGTAGCAAAGTAATATGGAAGTAATGGTAACGGTGGCAAAAGTAACAGTAGCAGTTTTGTGGTAATCGTAATAGTGGCAACGAAAAAGTAACTAAGCAAAGATCAATATGTGAAAAGCTCGTAGGCATTGGATCAGTGATGGATAATTATGTCGGATGCGATTCTTCATGCAACGGTTATAAATAGGGTGACACAGAACTAGCTCCAATTCATCAATGTAATGTAGGCATGTATTCCGAATATAGTCATACGTGCTTATGGAAAAGAACTTGCATGACATCTTTTGTCCTACCCTCCCGTGGCAGCGGGGTCCTATTGGTAGCTAACGAATATTAAGGCCTCTTTTTAATAGAGTACTAGACCAAAGCATTGACACTTAGTGAATACATGAACTCCTCAAACTATGGTCATCACCGGGAGTGGTCCCGATTATTGTCACTTCGGGGTTGCCAGATCATAACACATAGTAGGTTACTATTGACTTGCAAGATAGGATCAAGAACTCACATATATTCATGAAAACATAATAGGTTCAGATCTTAACTCATGGCACTCGGGCCCTAGTGACAAGCATTAAGCATAGCAAAGTCATAGCAACATCAATCTCAGAACATAATGGATACTAGGGATCAAACCCTAACAAAACTAACTGTTGACGCTAAAAAATGGCATGATCGCAAAGAGTGACTTAAGTCTATAATGGAATGAGGTTAAAATTATGAGTTTATGTCACCATTTGATGGCCCTCGTCAAGATGATCGAAATAAATATGAAGATGGACCAAAAAGGAGGTCAAGTGCAAAAGATATGACAATTTCGGAGATACCCGTGTTGACACCTGATTAAAGAATGGCATGAAACCTAATTAAGAAGACCTTGGATGGAAAAAGTTACAACTGCAAAGTTCTTCGTCTCGTCGAAACGGACGGTTTTGATATAAAGATCGTCCCCAGCCGAGGTCGTATGCAAAAGTTATAGGCAAACCCGTGCGCTGCATCAATGTTGGCCGGATCATCCGGGCCGGGGTCCGGATCATCCGGGTAATTGAAGCACTAAGATTCCAGAAGGTTGGAGCTGAAGACGGATGATCTGGGTCAACTCCCGGATGATCCGGGTAAAGGCCGGACAATCCGGGCAATCGTCCGGACGTCCGGACAAGTTTTTCTGCTGCAGACTTTATAAAATGGCCCGAAAACCCCTCAAGATGGCCTCAGATCAAAACATGTTCAACATGAAAGTTGTGCGTCTCGTCGAGATGGTTGATTTTGGTATAAGAAACATTCAAATCCGAGGTCGTATGCAGATTATAGAGCCAAAACAGTAAGCTGCTATTAGAAAACTGGGCTAGGCCGGATCATCCGGGCCGGAGGTCGTGAGAAGTCCGAATTTGGCTAGATTTTGATGATTTGGACGACAAGGCAAGTTCTTTTCTTGTACGGGAAGTCCATCCGCCTCTTATATAGACGAGAGGTGATGGCCGATTGAACAACACACAATCGAACAAATCTATCTACATCTTTTACCTTTACTTTTCCTTCTCCCTTGTTCTTCTTCTTCCTCGTTCTTCGCTTGTTCTTCTTCATTGCAGGGCGGTGAACCTTGAGGCCCTAGGGGCGATCAGGTCGACCTAAGGCAGCCCATAGCCACCACGCGCCCTGACGGGGTCCCTCCCGGGCGTGTGAAGTTTCAGGTCCTCAAAAGCACCCACCGGATTGCCTGCGTACCGCGCTTCCGGACGGGTCTCCTTCGACGTGAGCTGCGGTGCATCACCCTCGTCGTTGGAGGTACACGGTGACGTGTTCGTGTGCGAACACACTTTTTGGCGACTCCGCTGGGGATCGAAGCTTCAAACGGTCTCCGGTCCGTTCTTGCTACGAAGAGATCGTCATCTAGGGTTTGCAATCTACAAAGATAATATGAATACCCAATTCTCATATGTAGATGCAAATAATGCATATGTTGTTGCTAGATCATCTAATGAGCATAATGTATCGGCTAGCCCTAGCTTTATCAATCATGTATCTAATTATGTGCAAGGGCCGATGCAACAAAATCACCATGATTCTACTTCATATAATTTTAGCAACATGCAGCATATGTATCCCAACTCTCAAGCATCGGCAACCGCACAAATTTATATGCCGATGAATAACATGATGAGTTCGGTTAATCAAGTTGAGACACCCTATGTAGGAACTTCCAATGGTATGCAACAAAGTGTTTCAAGTTTTTATTCATCAGCAAATAACTTGCAGTAAATTAATCCAAACGTGCCGGTGGATAGGGGAATTGGCCATGTTACTACTAGTTATTTGGCCAATTACCCTCAAACATCATATGCTACACCTAATGCTACTAATTTTTTGGCACCATACGCAACTGTTGATGTCCATAATTCGGCTCCGCACCTTCATGGTCATGGCCGAATAAGTGAAACTTCTGCAGGAGCACAAATGCCTTCACCTACTACCGTGGCATATCATGTCCCCCCTACACAATTACAGAATTTCGGCAACATCTCATTGCCGAAAGAGTCTAAAAGCATAGGGGGGCAACCATATCCAGACTGGGTAATTGAGAACAAGCTTACATTCTCTTGGGATTTATGCAACTCTATTCGCCAGGAACTAATAGATGGCGGGAAGCCTCATGATTTTACTGCTGTAAAAGCTAGAGTTGTGCAAATAATGCAGTCGCCTAGTGCTGTACCATCCAGTGTACCACCTAAACAATCGCAAAGTTTTGGCTCCTCATTGCCGAAAGAGTCTCAAAGTATTGGGGGGCAATCTCATGACGAGTGGATGGAAATTGAGATGAAAAAGTTTAAAGCCCGCCAAACCGAGATGTGGGCTAAAATTAGACGAGACCGAGAAGCCTTGCAAATTCAAAAAGATAAAGTTATTGATTCAGGTAATAAAGAAAACCCGGTTATTAGAAAAGCCGAATCAAGTAGTATATATTATGAGTCCATCAAATCCAAAGAGGCAAGCATTATTGAGAAAGGGCATGGAAAGCATAGCAAAACAGCCATACTTGATTTTTCCGAAGTCATTGGAACCTACTTCCTGCCCTATGAGTTCCGTTTCATAGAAATTGACAAGCCTCAAGGACAAGAACAAGTAGCCAAACAAAGTTCGGCTGACATGGATCTTCAAAGCAATGATGCACGGAATCAAGAAAAAGATGATGACAAGGTGTTGGGGAGCCACCCAAAGACGGAGCAAGATGTTCTTCAAGTCGCACCACTATCATGCTCTCCCAACATATTTGAAGAGGTATGGTTGTCAAGTAATTTACCTATTTTTAGATTTGGTCACA
The DNA here is from genome assembly GCF_018294505.1 of Triticum aestivum. NCBI lineage: Eukaryota > Viridiplantae > Streptophyta > Magnoliopsida > Poales > Poaceae > Triticum > Triticum aestivum. The sequence continues at coordinate 170,923,102 of NC_057798.1, forward strand.
ACTTTGTTGTTGATGCATCTATTAGACAAATCCTCACAAGTAATTTTGGAAGACCAATGAAGAAGGGTAATTTACTTGTTAGCAATAAATTTTTTATTGAGCATATCGGTCAACCCATTGCGCCATTTATAAAGACCGATAATGACTTGTTGTTGCAGCCAAAGTTTTTCCCATTGCTTTATTTAAAATTCATATCTAATTGGGTTGCTTTGCTTGCTTCATACTTGGCTTACGCATGGCCTCAATTGAGACATGTATGTTCTAACTACTTTGATTTCAGAAATTTAAAGCCAAGGTTATACTCTGTTGAGAAAACCGATGATGGCATAATTTCCTTTTCAAAGACATTGGAGATAGAGTGCAAAACACAATGCATAGCCGAATGGGGTAATGCAAAATCTGAACCATTCGTTTGCTTAACTTCAAAGCCGTTCACACAGCAAGATCGGCTAGAAAACAAGAAGTATACCTTCAACTCAAGCATGTGTGATCAAATATTTGATTTGTTGCTGAAAAATAATTACATTACAATTCTTGATCACCATGTTAAGCCATCAATCCAAGGACGAGTGTATTGTAACATGCATGATTCGTCCAATCATAATTTTGAGGATTGCAACATGTTTCGTCAAATAGTTAAATCCGCCATTGAAAAAGGACGATTGAAGTTTGTTGAAACACCAAGAGATGACCAGTCTATTCCGATTGGTCCCAATGGCAAAAAGTTTTTGCATCGGCTGCTTCAAGCTGATCCATTTAAAGAGAATGTAAAAGCTGCAGGTGATGGGATCAAGCTTTCAAGTAAAGAAGTTGTTGAAGAGCATAACAAGCATAATCTTGAGGGCGAGAGTTCCATCGAAGCTACAATGGAGATGCCAAGGACTGGGGGGCAGCAAGCAAATCTAATGATCGATGAAAGCAAATCAAAAGAAAACAAAGGCCGGAATAAGCGCAAGTGTAAGAGATCAAAAATCACCTTCGCTGAACTATTGGATAAATATCAAAAGAAGAGTGAAGAGAAGAATGCTTATCGGCCAAATCATGCAAAGAAACCAAGATCACCCCCAAGGCGCAAATATGAGGATTGGTATTGGCAAAGTGATAGTTTTAATGCAACATATTCATATCCTTATTTTTGGCTGCCAATGCCAATGCTGTGGATGCCTCCCTATGCTCATATAGATACATATTCATCATGGGGTAGGTGTGATACAAGGGCACATTCTCCATCTTATTCTAGACCATCTCACCAATACTATGTAGCTCCAAGGAGATCAACATTTGAACAATCATGCGTCAAAGACCGTTTCAATCATAAGGAATCGGTCCAGAGCTCAAGGAAGAAGAAAGAGGTGGTAAAGCAAGTTTACTGCGTGAAAAGAGATGGTCGTAAGTGTGCTGCTTCAGATTTGATCTTAAATAACAAAGAGCCAATTAAAGTGTTGACATTGGCTACAAAAGGCAAAAAAGTGAAGCAATCATTTGATAAAAATCAGAGTGCCAAATCCGAAGAAAAGAAGTTGAGGGTGCACAAGGCCCAAAAAGAGTTACCATTGGTTGAAACAAAATCACAGTCGAGTTGCTCACTCGGCTTATCGTATTGGCAAAAGAAGGAGTTACAAAAGCTTAGTGCACAAGAACTTGAAGAAAGGAACATGGCATGGGTTCCCAAAGGAAGTACTCAAAATAAGAATTATGTGCAAGTTTCCATTACAAGGAGTGCGGCAAAGGTGAAGAAGGAAAATAGTGAAAACTATGAAGGACCAAGCCGAAGGTTTCAGCATCTTCGGTCTACACATTATCCATATTCTTCAACTATGCCATTAACGCCTATGCCATGGAATTCGTTGTCAGGTATGATTGGTAACCCTCAATGGGCTTATTTTAATCCATGGATGCAATATAATTTCTTACATCATGAAAGGGTATTACCAAATCACTATACGTTTGATTAGCTACAAGTTTGTTGTTGATCCAAAGGGCCGAAATACTTGATTTGTCATTTCATTTGTTTATTTCGGCTATATGTGCTTTGAATAAAGTTTACATGGTAATGGCCGATATTTATCTATCGTCCTAAGATTATGTCAATGCATGGCCGGTGTAGTATCCTAACATCGTCCTTAGTTCAATAGGAGACCAAAACAAGCCTCATACCACTTAAAATATTTTTGCACAATAATAAAAGCCGAATATGAATTTTTTTTCGATTTGGAGCTTTTGGTTGCCTAGGTGCTATACATACTGAGGCTTTCAGTGATTCGTTATGAGTAGTGCAACAAATATCCAAGAGTTATCAATGTTTTGACGAATCACTTATAGTTTATCTTGAGGTATGTCTAGATGCAAAATTTACCTTGGGTTCCTTTAACATTGTTCATATTTCTAGACATGACAATTCAAGAGAGTTGGCACAACAAGCATCTGGCTACTATGTTAATCATGGTGTATTGCCTTTATGTCAATAGTCGATGCTTAGTCTCTTCAACAGAGGTAAGGCCGAACCGAAGTCCACCGCTTCAGCCACTAATGAATTTTTTTATACAGGCGAAATTAAGGATTGGAGAAAGTTTATTGTTGATTATCTGCGAAATCCTAGCAAAAGGGTGAACAATATGATTCAGAGGATGACCTTGAGATACATATCTATGGAGCTTTATCATCGGATTGTTAAGGAAGTTGAGAAGGTTTCACCCAATTTTGCATCAAGGATTCAAAGAAATAATGGCCGATATATATTTATCGCCCAAGCACATGCAAAGTGGCCGATGGAGTGTTGACATCGTCCTTAGAACCAACATGATACAAGTTATTTTTCGGCATACTACCTTTGCCGAAAAACAGGGGGGCATGTGTTGACGCTCAAAAATGGCATGATCGCAAAGAGTGACTTGAGTCTATAATGGAATGAGGTTAAAATTATGAGTTTATGTCACCATTTGATGGCCCTCGTCAAGATGATCGAAATAAATATGAAGATGGACCAAAAAGGAGCTCAAGTGCAAAAGATATGACAATTTCGGAGATACCCGTGTTGACACCTGATTAAAGAATGGCATGAAACCTAACTAAGAAGACCTTGGATGGAAAAAGTTACAACGGCAAAGTTCTTCGTCTCGTCGAAACGGACGATTTCGATATAAAGATCGTCCCCATCCAAGGTTGTATACAAAAGTTATAGACAAAACCGTGAGCTGCATCAATGTTGGCCGGATCATCCGGGCCGGGGTCCGGATCATCCGGGTAACTGAAGCACTAAGATTCCAGAAGGTTGGCGCTGAAGCCGGATGATCTGGGTCAACTCCCGGATGATCCAGGTAAAGGCCGGACAATCCGGGCAATCGTCCGGACGTCCGGACAAGTTTTTCTGCTGCAGACTTTAGAAAACGGCCCAAAACCCCCTCAAGATGGCCTGAGATCAAAAAGTGTTCAACATGAAAGTTGTGTGTCTCGTCGAGGCGGTTGATATTGATATAAAAAACGTCCAACTCCGAGGTCGTATGCAGATTCTAGAGCCAAAACATTAAACTGCTGTCAGAAAACTGGGCTAGGCCGGATCATCCGGGCCTAGAGCCGGACATCCGGGCCGGAAGTCGTGAGAAGTCCGAATTTGGCTAGATTTTGATGATTTGGATGACAAGGCAAGTCCTTTTCTTGTACGGGAAGTCCATCCGCCTCTTATATAGACGAGAGGTGACGGCCGATTAAAGAACACACAATCGATCAAATCATCTACCACTTTTTATCTTTTATCTTTTCTCCTTAACCCTAGTTCTTCTTCTTTCTCGTTCTTCGTCTGTTCTTTTTGTTGCAGGGCGGCGAATCTCAAGGCCCTAGGGGCGATCAGGTCAACCTAGGGCAGCCCATAGCCGCCGCGTGCCCTGACGGGGTCCCTCCCGGGCGTGTGGGGTTTCGGGTCTACAAAAGCGCCCGCCAGATTGTCTTGCGTACCGCGTTTCCGGCGGGTCTCCTTCGACGTGAGCTGCGGTGCATCGTCCCCGACATTGAGGGTACACGGGGGTGATGCACCACAGCTCACGTCGAAGGAGACCCGTCCGGAAGCGCGGTACGCAGGCAATCCGGCGGGTGCTTTTGAGGACCCGAAACTCCACACGCCCGGGAGGGACCCCGTCAGGGCGCGTGGCGGCTATGGGCTGCCCTAGGTCGACTTGATCGCCCCTAGGGCCTCGAGGTTCGCCGCCCTGCAATGAAGAAGAACAAGCGAAGAACGAGGAAGAAGAAGAACAAGGGAGAAGGAAAAGTAAAGGTAAAAGATGTAGATAGATTTGTTCGATTGTGTGTTGTTCAATCGGGCGTCACCTCTCGTCTATATAAGAGGCGGATGTACTTCCCGTACAAGAAAAGAACTTGCCTTGTCGTCCAAATCATCAAAATCTAGGCAAATTCGGACTTCTCATGACCTCCGGCCCGGATGTCCGGCTCTAGGCCCGGATGATCCGGCCTAGCCTAGTTTTCTGATAGCAGCTTACTGTTTTGGCTCTATAATCTGCATACGACCTTGGATTTGAACATTTTTTATACCAAAATCAACCGTCTCGACGAGACGCACAACTTTTATGTTGAACATGTTTTGATCTGAGGCCATCTTGAGGGGTTTTCGGGCCATTTTCTAAAGTCTGCAGCAGAAAAACTTGTCCGGACGTCCGTACGATTGCCCGGATTGTCCGGCCTTTACCCGGATCATCTGGGAGTTGACCCAGATCATCCGGCTTCAGCGCCAACCTTCTGGAATCTTACTGCTTCAATTACCCGGATGATCCGGACCCCGGCACAGATGATCCAGCCAACATTGATGCAGCGCACGGTTTTGCCTATAACTTTTGCATACGACCTCGGCTGGGTACGATCTTTATATCAAAACCGTCCGCTTCGACGAGACGAAGAACTTTGCAGTTGTAACTTTTTCCATCCAAGGTCTTCTTAATTAGGTTTCATGCCATTCTTTAATCAAGTGTCAACACGGGTATCTCCGAAATTGTCATATCTTTTGCACTTGACCTCTTTTTGGTCCATCTTCATATTTATTTCGATCATCTTGACGAGGGCCATCAAATGGTGACATAAACTCATAATTTTAACCTCATTCCATTATAGACTTAAGTCACTCTTTGCGATCATGCCATTTTTGAGCGTCAACACATGCCCCTCTGTTTTTCGGCAAAGGTAGTATGCCGAAAAATAAGTTGTATCATGTTGGTTCTAAGGACGATGTCAACACTCCATCGTGCACTTTGCATGTGCTTAGGGCGATAAATATATATCAGCCATTATTTGCTTGAATCCTTGATGCAAATTTGGGTGAAACCTTTTCAACTTCATTAACAACTCGATGATAAAGTTTCATAGATATGTATCTCAAGGTCATCCTCCGAACCATATTGTTCACCCTTTTGTTAGGACTTTGTAGATAATCAACAATAAACTTTCTCCAATGCTCACTTTTAACTGCATAAAAACAATATTAGTGGCCGAAGCGGTGGACTTTGGTTCGGCCTTACCTATGTTGACTAGAGTAAGCATCGGTTATTGATAGAAATGCAACAAACCATGATTAACATAGTAGCCGGATGCCTGCTGTGCCAACTCTTTCAAATTGTCATGTCTAGAAATATGAACAATTTTATAGCAACCCAAGGTAAATTTTGCATCTAGACACACCTCAAGATAAACTATAAGTGATTCGTCAAAACATTGATAAGCCTTGGATATTTGTTGCACTACTCATAACGAATCACTGGAAGCCTCAATATGTATAGCCATATAGCATGTAAAAGATTCAATCTGAATAACAATGCATATTCGGCTTTGATTAATTGTGCAAAAAATATTCTAAGTGGCATGAGGCTTCATAAAATTGCACCATAAGGAGATATATAAACAACACCAACACCTTGGCCATTGTGAATTCAACCATCGAAACATAATCTCCATAGTACTAGAGAGACAAGGTTAATATCACTTAACATGTACCTTGTCTCAGTTCCAATTGAACTAAGGACGATGTTAGAATTTCACACCGGCCATGATCGGATAGTTTCTTAGGACGATAGTTAAGTATCGACCATTATCATGAGGTCCATGTAGAATTCATCCATTAAAGCATGTATAGCCGAAATAAACAAATAAAATAGGAATAAAATATTTCGGCCCCTTTGTCTTAGCAACAAAAATGTAACTAACCAAATGTATAGTGATTTGGTAATACTCTGTCATGATATAGAAAATTATGTTGCACCCATGGATCAAAATAAATCCATGTAGGGTAACTGATCATACCTGTGGATGAATTCCATGGCAAAGGCATCAATGGCATAGTTGAAGAAAATGGATGATGTGCTAACCGAAGATTTTGATGTTGTGATGCACACCTTTGGCTTAATTGTTTGTTTCTTCCATCCTTCTCTTTCTTCACTTTCATTGTACTTGTTGCAATTGAAGCATGCACATCGTTTTTGTTTTGATTGATCCTCTTGGGAACCCATGCCATGTTCCTCTTTCTCAGCTCTTGTGCACTAAGATTCTGTAATTCCTTCTTTTGCCAATACGATAAGCCGAGTGGGCATCTCGGCTGTGATTCTGTTTTGACCAATGGCAATTCTTTCTTGGCCTTGTGCACTCTCAACTTCTTTTCTTCAGATTTGGCATTTTGACTCTCAATAATTGGTTGCTTCATCTCATTGCCTTTAGTACCCAATGTCAACACTTTCATTGGCTCTTTTTCATTTGAGATCAAATCTGAAGTAGCACTCTTACGACCATCTCTTTTAACGCGGTAAACTTGTTTGACCACCTCTTTCTTCTTCCTTGAGCTCTGCACCGATTCCTTATGATTGAAACGGTCTTTAACATGTGATTGTTCTGATGTTGATCTTCTTGGAGCTGCATAATATTGGTGAGATGGTCTAAAATAAGATGGAGAATGTGCCCTTGTATCATACATGTCCCATGATGAATATGTATCTATATGAGCATAGGGAGGCATCCACGGCATTGGCATTGGCGGCCCAAAATAACGATATGAATATGTTGCATTAAAATTCACACTTTGCCAATACCGATCCTCATATTTGCGCCTTGGGGGTGATCTTGGTTTCTTTGCATGATTTGGCCGATAAGCATTCTTCTCTTCACTCTTCTTTTGATATTTATCCAATAGTTCAGCGAAGGTGATTTTTGATCTCTTATACTTGCGCTTATTTCGGCCTTTGTTTTCTTTTGATTTTTTGTCATCGATCGTTGGATTTGCTTGCTGCCCCCCCCAGTCCTTGGCGTCTCTATTGTAGCTTCGATGGAATTCTCGCCCTCAAGATTATGTTCGTTATGCTCTTCAACAACTTCTTTACTTGAAAGCTTGATCCCATCACCTGCAGCTTTTACATTCTCTGTAAATGGATCGGCTTGAAGCAGCCGATGCAAAAACTTTTTGCCGTCGGGACCAATCGGAATAGATTGGTCATCTCTTGGTGTTTCAACGAACTTCAATCGTCCTTTTTTAATGGCCGATTTAACTATTTGACGAAACATGTTGCAATCCTAAAAATTATGCTTGGACGAATCATGCAACTTACAATACATCCGTCCTTGGATTGATGGCTTAACATGGTGATCAAGAATTGTAATGTAATTATTTTTCAGCAACAAATCAAATATTTGATCACACATGCTTGAATTGAAGGTATACTTCTTGTTTCTTAGCCGATCTTGCTGTTTGAACGGCTTTGGAGATAAGCAAACGAATGGTTCAGATTTGGAATCTCCCCATTCGGCTATGCATTGTGTTTTCCAGTCTATCTCCGATGTCTTTGGATAAGATATTATATTAGCATCGGTTTTCTCAATATAATTTAACCTTGGCTTTAAATTTCTGAAACGAAGATATTTAGAACATACATGTCCCAGTTGAGACCAAGTGTAAGCCAAGTACGAAATAAGCAAAGTTACCCAACTAGATATGAACTTTAGAGAAAGCAACGGGAAAAGCTTTGGCTGTAACAATAAGTCATTATCGGTCTTTGTAAATGGCGCAATGGGTTGACCGATATGTTCCATAACAATTTTATTGCTAACAAGTAAATTACCCTTCTTCATTGGTCTTTCAAAATTACTTATGAGAATATTTCTTATAGATGCATCAATAATGAAGTTGCAACCAAATCTGAAAATAGGTAAATTACTCGCTATGCATACCTTTGTTGGGGAACGTAGTAATTTCAAAAAATTTCCTACGCGCACGCAAGATCATGGTGATGTATAGCAACGAGAGGGGAGAGTGTTGTCTACGTACCCTCGTAGACCGAAGCGGAAGCGTTGATGCAACATAGAGGAAGTAGTCGTATTCCCGGTCCAACCGATCCAAGCACCGTTACTCCGGCACCTCCGAGTTCTTGACACACATACAGCTCGATGACGCACCCCGTACTCCGATCCAGCAGAGGTACGGGGAGGAGTTCCATCAGCACGACGGCGTGGTGACGATCTTGATGTTCAACTGTCGCAGGGCTTCGCCTAAGCACCGCTACAATATAACCGAGGTGTAATATCGTGGAGGGGGGCACCGCACACGGCTAAGGAACGATCACGATGATCAACTTGTGTCTATGGGGTGCCCCTACCCCCGTATATAAAGGAGGAGAGGAGGAGGGGGCCAGCCAAGAGGGGAGGCGCGCCCTAGGGGGGCAAACCTACTCCAAGTAGGTTTGGCCCCCCTTTCCTATTAGGAGTAGGAGAGGGAAGGAAGAGAGGGGAGGGAAGAAGGAAAGGGGGGCCCGGCCCCCTTCCCAATTCGGATTGGGCTTGGGGGGGGGGGGCCCTCCTTTGCTCCTTCTTCCTCCCTTCCACTAAGGCCCAATAAGGCCCATATACTTACCGGGGGGTTCCGGTAACCTCCCGGAACTCCGGTATAATCCCAATCTCATCCGGAACCTTTCCGGTGTCCAAATATATCCGTCCAATATATCAATCTTTATGTCTCGACCATTTCGAGACTCCTCTTCATGTCCGTGATCATATCCGGGACTCCGAACAACCTTCGGTACATCAAGATACATAAACTCATAATAAAACTGTCATCGAAACCTTAAGTGTACGGACCCTACGGTTCGAGAACAATGTAGACATGACCGAGACACGTCTCCGGTCAATAACCAATAGCGGGACCTGGATGCCCATATTGGTTCCTACATATTCTACGAAGATCTTTATCGGTCAGACCGCATAACAACATACGTTGTTCCCTTTGTCATCGGTATGTTACTTGCCCGAGATTCGATCGTCGGTATCCAATACCTAGTTCAATCTCGTTACCGGCAAGTCTCTTTACTCGTTCCGTAATACATCATCTCGCAACTAACTCATTAGTTGCAATGCTTGCAAGGCTTAAGTGATGTGCATTACCGAGAGGGCCCAGAGATACCTCTCCGACATTCGGAGTGACAAATCCTAATCTCGAAATACGCCAACCCAACAAGTACCTTTGGAGACACCTGTAGAGCACCTTTATAATCACCCAGTTACGTTGTGACGTTTGGTAGCACACAAAGTGTTCCTCCGGTAAACGGGAGTTGCATAATCTCATAGTCATAGGAACATGTATAAGTCATGAAGAAAGCAATAGCAACATACTAAACAATCGGGTGCTAAGCTAACGGAATGGGTCATGTCAATCAGATCATTCAACTAATGATGTGATCCCGTTAATCAAATAACAACTCTTTGTCCATGGTTAGGAAACATAACCATCTTTGATTAACAAGCTAGTCAAGTAGAGGCATACTAGTGACACTCTGTTTGTCTATATATTCACACATGTATTATGTTTCCGGTTAATACAATTCTAGCATGAATAATAAACATTTATCATGATATAAGGAAATAAATAATAACTTTATTATTGCCTCTAGGGCATATTTCCTTCAGTCTCCCACTTGCACTAGAGTCAATAATCTAGTTCACATCACCATGTGATTAACACCCATAGTTCACATCACCATGTGATTAACACCCATAGTTCACATCTTCATGTGATCAACACCCAAAGGGTTTACTAGAGTCAATAATCTAGTTCACATTGCTATGTGATTAACACCCAAAGAGTACTAAGGTATGATCATGTTTTGCTTGTGAGAGAAGTTTAGTCAACGGGTCTGTCACATTCAGAGCCGTATGTATTTTGCAAATATTCTATGTCTACAATGCTCTGCACGGAGCTACTCTAGCTAATTGCTCCCACTTTCAATATGTATCCAGATCAAGACTTAGAGTCATCTGGATCAGTGCCAAAACTTGTATCGACGTAACTCTTTACGACGAACCTTTTGTCACCTCCATAATCGAGAAACATATCCTTATTCCACTAAGGATAATTTTGACCAATGTCTAGTGATCTACTCCTAGATCACTATTGTACTCCCTTGCCAAACCAGGGCAGAGTATACAATAGGTCTGGTCCATAGCATGGCATACTTTTATAGAACCTATGACTAAAGCATAGGGAATGACTTTCATTCTCATTCTATTTTCTGCTGTGGTCAGGATTTGAGTCTTACTCAATTTCACACCTTGTAACACAGGCAAGAAACTCTTTCTTTGACTGTTCCATTTTGAACTACTTCAAAATCTTGTCAAGGTATGTACTCATTGAAAAAACTTTTCAAGCGTCTTGATCTATCTCTATAGATCTTGATGCTCAATATGTAAGAAGCTTCACCGAGGTCTTACTTTGAAAAAAAAAACTCCTTTCAAACTCTCCTTTATGCTTTGCAGAATAATTCTACATTATTTCCGATCAACAATATGTCATTCACATATACTTATCAGAAATGCTGTAGTGCTCCCACTCACTTTCTTGTAAATATAGGCTTCACCGCAAGTCTGTATAAAACTATATGCTTTGATCAACTCATCAAAGCGTATATTCCAACTCCGAGATGCTTGCACCAGTCCATAGATGGATCGCTGGAGCTTGCACATTTTGTTAACACCTTTAGGATTGACAAAACCTTTTGGTTGCATCATATACAACTCTTCTTAAATAAATCCATTAAGGAATGCAGTTTTGTCTATCCATTTGCCAGATTTCATAAAATGCGGCAATTGCTAACATGATTCGGACAGACTTAAGCATAGATACGAGTGAGAAACTCTCATCGTAGTCAACACTTTGACCTTGTCGAAAACCTTTTGCGACAATTCTAGCTTTGTAGATAGTAACACTACTATCAGCGTCCGTCTTCCTCTTGAAGATCCATTTATTCTTAATGACTCACCGATCATCGGGCAAGTCAATCAAAGTCTACATTTTGTTCTCATACATGGATCATATCTCAGATTTCATGGCCTCAAGCCATTTCGCGGAATCTGGGCTCATCATCGCTTCCTCATAGTTCGTAGGTTTATCATGGTCTAGTAACATGACTTTCAGAACAGGATTACAGTACCACTCTGGTGCGGACCGTACTCTGGAAGACCTACGAGGTTCTGTAGTAACTTGATCTGAAGTTTCATGATCATCATCATTGGCTTCCTCACTAATTGGTGTAGGAATCACTGGAACTGATTTCTGTGATGAACTACTTTCCAATTCGGGAGAAGGTACAAATTACCTTATCAAGCTCTACTTTCCTCCCACTCACTTCTTTCAAGAGAAACTCCTTCTCTAGAAAGGATCCATTTTTAGCAACGAATATCTTGCCTTCGGATCTGTGATAGAAGGTGTACCCAACAGTTTCCTTTGGGTATTCTATGAAGACGCACTTCTCTGATTTGGGTTTGAGCTTATCAGGATGAAACTTTTTCACATAAGCATCGTAGCCCCAAACTTTAAGAAACGACAACTTGGGTTTCTTGCTAAACCACAGTTCATATGGTGTCGTCTCAACGGATTTAGATGGTGCCCTTTTAACGTGAATGCAGCTGTCTCTAATGCATAACCCCAAAACGACAATGGTAAATCAATAAGAGACATCATAGATCGCACCATATCCAATAAAGTGCGGTTACGACGTTCGGACACACCATAACGTTGTGGTGTTCCAGGTGGCGTGAGCTGTGAAACTATTGCACATTGTTTTAATTGAAGACCAAACTCGTAACTCAAATATTCGTCTCCGCGATCAGATCGTAGAAACTTTATTTTCTTGTTACGATGATTTTTCCACTTCACTCTGAAATTCTTTGAACCTTTCAACTATTTCAGACTTATGTTTCATCAAGTAGATATACCCATATCTGCTCAAATCATCTTGTGAAGGTCAGAAAATAACGATACTTGCCACGAGCATCAACACTCATTGGATCGCATACATCGGTATGTATTATTTCCAATAAGTCAGTAGCTTGTTCCATTGTTCCGGAGAACGGAGTTTTAGTCATCTTGCCCAAAAGGCACGGTTCGCAAGCATCAAATGATTCATAACCAAGTGATTCCAAAATCCATCTTTATGGAGTTTCTTCATGCGCTTTACACCAATATGACCAAAACGGCAGTGCCACAAATAAGTTGCACTATCATTATTAACTTTGCATCTTTTGGCATCAATATTATGAATATGTGCATCACTACGATCGAGAGCCAACAAACTATTTTCGTTGGGTGTATGACCATTGAAGGTTTTATTCATTTAAATAGAACAACAATTATTCTCTGATTTTAAATGAATAACCGTATTGCAATAAACATGATCAAATCATATTCATGCTCAACGCAAACGCCAAATAACATTTATTTAGGTTTAACACTAATCCCGAAAGTATAGGGAGTGTGCGATGATGATCATATCAATCTTGGAACTACTTCCAACACTCATCGTCACTTCCCCTTCAACTAGTCTTTGTTTATTCTGTAACTCCTGTTTCGAGTTACTAATCTTAGCAACCGAACAAGTATCAAATACTCAGGGGCTACTATAAACACTAGTAAAGCACACATCAATAACCTGTATATCAAATATACCCTTGTTCACTTTGCCATCCTTCTTATCCACCAAATATTCAGGGCATTTCCGCTTCCAGTGACCATTTCCTTTGCAGTGTAAGCACTCAGTTTCAGGCTTTGGTCCAGCTTTGGTCTTCTTCACGGGAGTGACAACTTGTTTGCCATTCTACTTGAAGTTTCCCTTTCTTTCCCTTTGCCCTTTTCTTGAAACTAGTGGTCTTGTCAATCATCAACACTTGATGCTCTTTCTTGATTTCAACCTTCATCGATTTCAACATCACGAAGAGCTCGGGAATCATTTTCGTCATCCCTTGCATACTATAGTTCATCTCGAAGTTCTAGTAACTTAGTGATGGTGACTAGAGAATTCTGTCAATCACTATCTTATCTGGAAGATTAACTCCCACTTGATTCAAGCGATTGAAGTATCCAGACAATCTGAGCACATGCTCACTAGTTGAGCGATTCTCCTCCATCTTTTAGCTATAGAACTTGTTGGAGACTTCATATCTCTCAACTCGGGTATTTGCTTGAAATATTAACTTCAATTCCTGGAACATCTCATATGGTCCATGATGTTCAAAACATCTTTGAAGTCCCGATTCTAAGCCATAAAGCATGGTGCACAAAACTATCAAGTAGTCATCATATTGAGCTAGCCAAACGTTCATAACGTCTGCATCTGCTCCTGCAATAGGTCTGTCACCTAGCGGTGCATTAAGGACATAATTCTTCTGTGCAGCAATGAGGATAAACCTCAGATCGCGGATCCAATCCGCATCATTGCTACTAACATTTTTCAACACAATTTTCTCTAGGAACATATCAAAATAAACATATGAAAGCAACAACGCGAGCTATTGATCTACAACATAATTTGCAAAATACTACCAGGACTAAGTTCATGATAAATTTAAGTTCAATTAATCATATTACTTAAGAACTCCCACTTAGACAGACATCTCTCTAGTCATCTAAGTGATCACGTGATCCAAATCAACTAAACCATAACCGATCATCACGTGAGATGGAGTAGTTTTCAATGGTGAACATCACTATGTTGATCATATCTACTATATGATTCACGCTCGACCTTTCGGTCTCCGTGCTCCGAGGCCATATCTGCATATGCTAGGCTCGTCAAGTTTAACCTGAGTATTCCGCGTGTGCAAAACTGGCTTGCACCCGTTGTAGATGGACGTAGAGCTTATCACACCCGATCATCACGTGGTGTCTGGGCACGACGAACTTTGGCAACGGTGCATACTCAGGGAGAACACTTCTTGATAATTAGTGAGAGATCATCTTAAAATGCTACCGTCAATCAAAGCAAGAATAAGATGTATAATAGATAAACATCATATGCAATCAAAATATGTGACATGATATGGCCATGATCATCTTGCGCCTTTGATCTCCATCTCCAAAGTACTGTCATGATCTCTATCGTCACCGGCACGACACCATGATCTTCATCATCTTGATCTATATCAATGTGTCATCACATGGTTGTCTCACCAACTATTGCTCTTGCAACTATTGCTATCGTATAGCGATAAAGTAAAGCAATTATTTGGCACTTGCATCTTATGCAACAAAGAGACATCCATAGGGCTTCTGCCAGTTGCCGATAACTTCAACAAAACATGATCATCTCATACAACAACTTATATCTTATCACGTCTTGACCATATCACATCACAACATGCCCTGCAAAAACAAGTTAGACGTCCTCTACTTTGTTGTTGCAAGTTTTACGTGGCTGCTACGGGCTTAAGCAAGAACCATTCTTACCTACGCATCAAAACCACAACGATAGTTTGTCAAGTTAGTGCTGTTTTAACCTTCGCAAGGACCGGGCGTAGCCACACTCGGTTCAACTAAAGTTGGAGAAACTGACACCCGCTAGCCACCTGTGTGCAAAGCACGGCGGTAGAACCAGTCTCGCGTAAGCGTACGCGTAATGTCGGTCCGGGCCGCTTCATCCAACAATACCGCCGAACCAAAGTATGACATGCTGGTAAGCAGTATGACTTATATCGCCCACAACTCACTTGTGTTCTACTCGTGCATATAACATCAAACCATAAAACCTAGGCTCGGATGCCACTGTTGGGGAACGTAGTAATTTCAAAAAAATTTCCTACGCACACGCAAGATCATGGTGATGCATAGCAACGAGAGGGGAGAGTGTTGTCTACGTACCCTCGTAGACCGAAGCGGAAGCGTTGACGCAACGTAGAGGAAGTAGTCGTACGTCTTCCCGGTCCAACCGATCCAAGCACCGTTACTCCGGCACCTCCGAGTTCTTGACACACGTACAGCTCGATGACGCACCCCATACTCCGATCCAGCAGAGGTCGGGGAGGAGTTCCGTCAGCACGACGGCGTGGTGACGATCTTGATGTTCAACTGTCGCAGGGCTTCGCCTAAGCACCGCTACAATATGACCGAGGTGTAATATCGTGGAGGGGGGCACCGCACACGGCTAAGGAACGATCACGATGATCAACTTGTGTCTATGGGGTGCCCCCTACCCCCGTATATAAAGGAGGAGAGGAGGAGGGGGCCGGCCAAGAGGGGAGGCGCGCCCTAGGGGGGGCAAACCTACTCCAAGTAGGTTTGGCCCCCCTTTCCTATTAGGAGTAGGAGAGGGAAGGAAGAGAGGGGAGGGAAGAAGGAAAGGGGGGGCCGGACCCCTTCCCAATTTGGATTGGGCATGAGGGGGCGCCCCCTCCTTTGCTCCTTCTCCTCCCTTCCACTAAGGCCCAATAAGGCCCATATACTTACCGGGGGGTTCCGGTAACCTCCCGGAACTCCGGTATATCCCAATCTCATCCGGAACCTTTCCGGTGTCCAAATATATCCGTCCAATATATCAATCTTTATGTCTCGACCATTTCGAGACTCCTCGTCATGTCCGTGATCACATCCGGGACTCCGAACAACCTCCGGTACATCAAAATACATAAACTCATAATAAAACTGTCATCGAAACCTTAAGCGTGCGGACCCTACGGCTCGAGAACAATGTAGACATGACCGAGACATGTCTCCGGTCAATAACCAATAGCGGGACCTGGATGCCCATATTGGTTCCTACATATTCTACGAAGATCTTTATCGGTCAAACCGCATAACAACATACGTTGTTCCCTTTGTCATCGGTATGTTACTTGCCCGAGATTCGATCGTCGGTATCCAATACCTAGTTCAATCTCGTTACCGGCAAGTCTCTTTACTCGTTCCGTAATACATCATCTCGCAACTAACTCATTAGTTGCAATGCTTGCAAGGCTTAAGTGATGTGCATTACCGAGAGGGCCCAGAGATACCTCTCCGACATTCGGAGTGACAAATCCTAATCTCGAAATACGCCAACCCAACAAGTACCTTTGGAGACACCTGTAGAGCACCTTTATAATCACCCAGTTACGTTGTGACGTTTGGTAGCACACAAAGTGTTCCTCCGGTAAACGGGAGTTGCATAATCTCATAGTCATAGGAACATGTATAAGTCATGAAGAAAGCAATAGCAACATACTAACGATCGGGTGCTAAGCTAACGGAATGGGTCATGTCAATTAGATCATTCAACTAATGATGTGATCCTGTTAATCAAATAACAACTCTTTGTCCATGGTTAGGAAACATAACCATCTTTGATTAACAAGCTAGTCAAGTAGAGGCATACTAGTGACACTCTGTTTGTCTATATATTCACACATGTATTATGTTTACGGTTAATACAATTCTAGCATGAATAATAAACATTTATCATGATATAAGGAAATAAATAATAATTTTATTATTGCCTCTAGGGCATATTTCCTTCAACCTCTTCAAATATGTTGGGAGAGCATGATAGTGGTGCCATTGGAAGAACATCTTGCTCCGTCTTTGGATGGCTCCCCAACACCTTGTCATCATCTTTTTCTTGAATCCGTGCATCATTGCTTTGAAGATTTTTGTCGGCCGAACTTTGTTCGGCTACTTGTTCTTGTCCTTGAAGCTCATCAATTTTTATGGCACGAAACTCATAGGGCAGGAAGTAGGTTCCATTAATTTCAGAAAAATCAAGTATGGCTGTCTTGCTATACTTTCCATGCCCTTTCTCAACAATGTTTGCCTCTTTGGATTTGATGGACTCAGAATATATACTACCTGATTCGGCTTTTCCAATAACCGAATTTTCTTTGTTACCTGAATCAATTACTTTATCTTTTTTAATTTGCAAGGCTTCTCGCTCTTGTCTAATTTTAGCCCACATCTCAGCTTGGCGAGCTTTAAACCTTTTCATCTCAATTTCCATCCACTCCTCATGAGATTGCCCCCCAATACTTTTAGACTTTTTCGGCAATGAGGTGCCGAAGCTTTGCAATTGTTTAGGGGGTACACTAGATGGTACAACACTGGGCGACTGCATCATTTGCACAACTCTAGCTTTTACTGCAGCAAAATCATGAGGCTTCCCGCCTTCTATTAGTTCCTGTCGAACGGAGTTGCACAAATCCCAAGAGAATGTAAGATTGTTCTCAACCACCCAGTCTGGATATGGTTGCCCCCCGATGCTTTTAGACTCTTTCGGCAATGAGATGTTGCCGAAATTCTGTAATTGTGTAGGGGGTACATGATATGCCACGGTAGTAGGTGAAGGCATTTGTGCTCCTGCAGAAGTTTCACTTATTCGGCCATGACCATGAAAGTGTGGAGCCGAATTATGGACATCAACAGTTGCGTATGGTGCCAAAAAATTAGTAGCATTAGGTGTAGCATATGATGTTTGAGGGTAATTGGTCAAATAACTAGTAGTAACATGGACAATTCCCTTATCCACCGGCAAGTTTGGATTAACATACTGCAAGTTATTTGCCGATGAATAAAAACTTGAAACACTTTGCTGCATACCATTGGAAGTTCCTACGTAGGGTGTCTCAACTTGATTAACCGAACACATCATGTTATTCATCGGCGTATAAATTTGTGGGGTTGCCGATGCATGGGAGTTGGGATACATATGTTGCATGTTACTAGTATCATAAGAAGTTGAAACATGTAAATTACTTTGAATCGGCCTATGCACGTAATTAGATGCATTATTGAAAAAACTAGGGCTGGCCGATACAGTATGATCATTGAACGATCTAGTAACACCATATGAATTATTTGCATCTACATATGTGAATTGGGTATTCATATTACCCTAGATGACGATCTCTTCGTAGCAAGAACGGGCCGGAGACCGTTCAAAGCTTCGTCCCCAGCGGAGTCGCCAAAATGTGTGTTCGCACACGAACACGTCACCGTGTACCCTCGACGCCGGGGGTGATGCACTGCAGCTCACGTCGAAGGAGACCCGCCGGAAGCGCGGTACGCAAGACAATCTAGCGGGCGCTTTTGTAGACCCGAAACCCCACACGCCCGGGAGGGACCCCGTCAGGGCACCCGGCGGCTATGGGCTGCCCTAGGTCGACCTAATCGCCCCTAGGGCCTCGAGGTTTGCCGCCCTGCAACAAAAAGAACAGACGAAGAACAAGGAAGAACAAGAACTAGGGTTAAGGAGAAAAGATAAAAGATAAAAAGTGGTAGATGATTTGATCGATTGTGTGTTCTTTAATCGGCCGTCACCTCTCGTCTATATAAGAGGCGGATGGACTTCCCATACAAGAAAAGGACTTACCTTGTCATCCAAATAATCAAAATCTAGCCAAATTCGGACTTCTCACGACTTCCGGCCCGGATGTCCGGCTCTAGGCCTGGATGATCCGGCCTAGCCTAGTTTTCTGACAGCAGTTTAATGTTTTGCCTCTAGAATCTGCATATGACCTCGGATTTGAACGTTTTTTATATCAAAATCAACCGCCTCGACGAGACACACAACTTTCATGTTGAACACGTATTGATCCGAGGCCATCTTGAGGGGGTTTCGGGCCGTTTTCTAAAGTTTGCAGCAGAAAAACTTGTCCGGACGTCCGGACGATTGCCCGGATTGTCCGACCTTTACCCGGATCGTCCGGGAGTTGACCCAGATCATCCGGCTTCAGCGCCAACCTTCTGGAATCTTAGTGCTTCAATAACCCGGATGATCCGGACCCCGGCCCGGATGATCCGGCCAACATTGGTGCAGCGCACGGTTTTGTCTATAACTTTTGCATACGACCTCGGATGGGGACGATCTTTATATCGAAATCGTCCGTTTCGACGAGTCGAAGAACTTTGCCGTTGCAACTTTTTCCATCCAAGGTCTTCTTAGTTAGGTTTCATGCCATTCTTTAATCAGGTGTCAACACGGGTATCTCCGAAATTGTCATATCTTTTGCACTTGAGCTCCTTTTTGGTCCATCTTCATATTTATTTCGATCATCTTGAAGAGGGCCATCAAATGGTGACATAAACTCGCAATTTTAACCTCATTCCATTATAGACTCAAGTCACTCTTTACGATCATGCCATTTTTGAGCGTCAACACTAACTCGATTACATGATAAATCTCATCCAACCCATCACCGTCCAACAAGCCTACGATGGAATTACTCACGCACGATGGTGAGCATCATGAAATTGGTGATGTAGGAAGGTTGATGATGACGACGACGATGGATTCCCCCTCCGAAGCCCCGAACGGACTCCAGATCAGCCCTCCCGAGAGAGTTTAGGTCTTGGCGGCGGCTTCGTATCGTAAAACGCTATGAATCCTTCTCACTGGTTTTTTTCTCCCCGAATGTGAATATATGGAGTTGGAGTTGAGGTCGGTGGAGCCTCAGGGGGCCCACGAGACAGGGGGCGCGCTTAGGGGGTAGGCGCGCCCCCACCCTCGTGGACAGGGTGTGGGCCCCCTAGTCTTGATTCTTTTGCCAGTATTTTTTATATATTTCAAAAATATTCTCTGTGGAGTTTCAGGTCATTCCGAGAACTTTTATTTCTGCACAAAAATAACACCATGGCAATTCTGCTGATAACAACGTCAGTCCGGGTTAGTTCCATTCAAATCATGCAAGTTAGAGTCCAAAACAAGGGCAACAGTGTTTGGAAAAGTAGATATGATGGAGACGTATCAACTCCCCCAAGCTTAAACCTTTGCTTGTCGTCAATCAATTCAGTTGACAAACTGAAAGTGATAAAGAAAAACTTTTACAAACTCTGTTTTCTCTTGTAGTTGTAAATATGTAAAGCCAGCATTCGAGTTTTCAGCAAAGATTATGAACTAACCATATTCACAATAACATTTAGGTCTCATGTTTACTCATATCAATGGCATAACCAACTAGCGAGCAATAATAATAAATCGCAGATGACAACACTTTCTCAAAATAATCATAATATGATATAACAAGATGGTATCTCGCTAGCCCTTTCTGAGACCGCAAAACATAAATGCAAAGCACCTCTGAAGATCAAGGACTGACTAAACATTGTAATTCATGGTAAAAGAGATCCAATCATAGTCATACTAAATATAAATTAATAGTAATGGCTGCAAATGACAGCGGTGCTCTCCAACTGGTGCTTTTTAATAAGAGGATGATGACTCAGCATAAAAGTAAATAGGTAGGCCCTTCGCAGAGGGAAGCCGAGATTTGTAGAGGTGCCAGAGCTCGATTTTTGAAATAGAGATAAATAATATTTTGAGTGGCATACTTTCATTGTCAACATAACAACCAAGAGATCTCGATATCTTCCATGCTACACACATTATAGGCGGTTCCCAAATATAATGGTAAAGTTTATAATCCCCACCACCAACAAGCATCAATCCATGGCTTGCCTCCAACTAACAACAGTGCTGGGGGAGTTTTGTTTGCAATTATTTTGATTTGGTTTGAGCATGGGACTGGGCATCACGGTGACCAGCCATTTTCTCTTGAGTGAGGAGCGGAGTCCACTCTTGAGAATAACCCGCTGATATGTCTCCAACGTATCTGTAATTTATGAAGTATTCATGCTATTATATTATCCATTTATGATGTTTTATAAGCATTTGTATGTCATTTTATATGATTTTTGGGACTAACTTATTAACCTAGAGCCTAGTGCCAGTTTCTGTTTTCTCCTTGTTTTAGTGTTTTATAGAAAAGGGATACCAAATGGAGTCCAATTGACGTGCCAATTTTTGAGGATTTTTTCTTGACCAAAAGAAGACCACGGAGCATCGGAGTTGGGCCAGGGGAGTCCCGGGCTGCCCACGAGAGAGGGGGGCGCCCCCTGGGGGCGGCCCCTATCTCGTGGACAGCCCGGAGGCCCCCTTGACGTGAAACCAACGCCAAAAAATCCTATAATACTGAAACTTTCGGGAATTAACCTAGATCGGAAGTTCTGCCGCCGCAAGCCTCTGTAGCCACGAGAAATCAATCTAGGCCCTCTCTGGCACCCTGCCGGAGAGGGCCATCATCACCGGAGGCCATGGAGGAGGATCTCGGAGGGGCCATCATCGCCATGAAGGCCAAGGACCAGAGGAGGAAAGCCATGGAGGAGGAAGCACAAGGGGGAGAACCTCTCCTCCTCTCTCTTGGTGGCACCGGAGTGCCATCGGGAGGGGAATCATCGCCGCG
Organism: Triticum aestivum; assembly: GCF_018294505.1. Taxonomy (NCBI): domain Eukaryota; kingdom Viridiplantae; phylum Streptophyta; class Magnoliopsida; order Poales; family Poaceae; genus Triticum; species Triticum aestivum. The sequence continues at coordinate 170,944,603 of NC_057798.1, forward strand.
GTGATCGTCTTCATCAACATCACCATCATCATCACCATCCTCATCTCTTTTACGCGGTCCACTCTCCCACACCCTGCTGTAATCCCTACTTGAACATGGTGCTTTATGCCACATATTATGATCCAATGATGTGTTGCCATCCTATGATGTTTTGAGTAGATATCTTTTGTCTTTGAGTTGATTGATGATCTAGATTGGTACGAGTTGTATGTTTTATTTTGGTGCTGTCCTATGGTGCCCTCCGTGTCGTGCAAGCATGAGGGATTCCCGCTGTAGGGTGTTGCAATACGTTCATGATTCGCTTATAGTGGGTTGCTAGAGTGACAGAAGCTTAAACCCGAGTAAGGGGGTTGTTGCGTATGGGATAAAAGGGGACTTGATGCTTTAATGCTATGGTTGGGTTTTACCTTAATGAATCTTTAGTATTTGCGGATGCTTGCTAGGGTTCCAATCATAAGAGCATACGATCCATGTAGGAAAAGTATGTTAGTTTATGCCTCTCCCTCATATGAAATTGCAATGACGACTATCGATCTTGTTAACAATTGCTTAGGACAATTCTGCACACTGATCCACCATTATTCCACACTAGCTATTTATATTATTTAGTATTATATTCTAACTTTATGAGAACAACACCTACTTTTATATTTTATCTCTTCGATATCATACAAAATTATCTCCTTTATACCCACAACACAACTTTATTTCTTGTTTTTAGTTGGAAGCAAACGTTCGGTGCACGTAGAGTCATATTGGTGGCAGATAGGGTTTGAGAGAATATTGATCTTACCTTTAGCTCCTTTTGGGTTTGACACTCCATACTTATCACTTCCACCTTTGGGAATTGCTACGATGATTCCCTGCACTTGGGGATTATCAAGCTCTTTTCTGGCGCCTTTGTTGGGGAGCAATAGCGTGGGGTTGATATTCTCGTGTGTGCTTGTTTGCTTTCTTTAATTAGTAGATTTTGTTTTTCCTTTTTTGTTTTTGTTTAGTTGTGGGTGGAACATACATTTTTTTAAAAGAATGAAAATACCAAAAATTATTTACGTGCCTCTCATGCCTAAAAACGTTTTTAATAAGAGAAGTGATTGGAAAGTTATGCATTGAAGAAGTGAGGGTCGACCTTGAGCACTTGTGTTCATGCTCAAGGAAACAATGTAGAATTTTTCATGGAAGTTTCTCTGTAAATAAATATCCCCTTGTATATATTCATTGTATTATAAAAATAATGTGCCAAGCTTTGGTTTTAGTATGATAAGATTGCTTGCTTACTTTGTGCAGAACAAAAACAGAAACTTTGGCTGTAGTGCATGAATTTAAATTTTTTACTGGAAAGTCAAATGGGTATTAAACTTTTTGCACATTACTTATGTATAAATTTTTCAAATTGTCAAATTTATTTCATAATTTTTGGAGTTACATAAGTTTACTAAACTTCCAGATTACTACAGACTGTCCTGTTCTTAACAGATTCTGTTTTTTGTGTGTTGTTTGCTTATTTTGATGCACCTATGGCTAGTATGTAGGGGTATGAACCATAGAGAAGTTGGAATACAGTAGGTTTAACACCAATATAAACAAAGAATGAGTTAATTATAGTACCTTAAAGTGGTAGTTTGCTTTATTACACTAATGGATCTCACAAAGTTTTTATTTAAGTTTTTGTGAATGAAGTGTTTGAAGAACGAGGAGTTACCGATGTGAGAAGAATAAAGAGAGACAAGAGTTCAAGCTTGGGGATGCCCAAGGCACCCCAAGTAAATATTTCAAAGGATACTCAAGCATCTAAGCTTGGGGATGCCCCTGTTGGCATCCCATCTTTCTTCTTCGACAAATATCGGTATACCTCGATTTTTGTTTTGTTCACATTGTTTGTGCCCTTTGTGTTTTTGTTTTTCTTTAAGAATCATGCTAGTATGAGTTAGCTCTTCATTGATTTATAGAATACTTCATGTGCTTCACTTATATCTTTTAAGTATGATCCTATAGAATTGCTCTTTGTGCTTCACTTAAATCGTTTGAAGTATGGCTTTATAGAATGCTTTGTGCGCTTCACTTATATATTTTGAGCTTGGATATTGGTTAGTCTATATTGATTGTAGAATGCTCCAGGAACTTCACTTATATATTTTGGAGTATGAATAATACTATAATTTAAAGTGGGTTTGGAAGAGTGTCAACTTTAGGAATTAGTGATCCCACTATCTTGGAGGGTGTTGAATCTTCGTACGATATTTATGAAAGTGGATTTGGAAGAGTGTCAACTTTAGTTAGTATTCCACTATTTCGGAAGAGGTTCCAATTGAGTATGAGAACAAAGTTGCTATCTATGATGCTACTGAAAATTATTATGAGGGAGGAATATGTGCTTGTAGGAGTTGCAATAATATCAAGTTTCCTCTCTATGTGCTTAAAGTTTTGAAGTTATACTTGTTTTGCCTTCCTATGCTAGTTGACTTTTGTTCCTATAAATTGTGTGCTCACAAAATCCCTAGGCATAGGAAGTGAGTTAGATTCTAAATGTGCTAGTCATATTCTTCATGATGCTCTCTTTGTGTTTCAAATCTTTTCTTTTATGCGAGCATCATTGAAATCATCATGCCTAGCTAAAAGGCATTAAAGAAAAGCGCTTGTTGGGAGACAACCCAATATTTACCCTTACTGTTTTTGTGTGTCTACATGATTAAGCTACTGTATTAATCATGTTTTATAGCTTTTGTTTCAATAAAGTGCCAAGTAAGACCTTTGGGAAGACTTGGGTGAAAGTTAATGTGATCTTGCTGTACAAAACAGAAACTTTGCGCTCACGAGATTAGCCGTCATTTTTTACAGAAGAGTGCTTTTGAGTTGATTCTTTTTGAAGAAGATTAATAGACAAATTCCTCACGTCCACCAGTTTATTTCATAATTTTTGGAGTAGAAGAAGTATGGTTATTGTTCAGATCATTACAGACTGTTCTGTTTCTGACAGATTCTGTTTTCATTGCATAGTTTGCTTGTTTTCTAGTTTCTATGGCTTATATTTTTCAATATAAATTGTAGAAATGATATGGTACAGTTGGCATTATGTGAAAAATTATGAACCTTGTCTTTTACAGTACCAAAGTGCATGGTTTACTCTTTATCATACTAACCTATCTCACGAAGTTCCATTAAGTTTTGTGTGATTGAAGTTTTCAAGTTTTGGGTGAGATATCGATATGAGGAGAATAAGGAGTGGAAAGACCCTAAGCTTGGGGATGCCCAAGGCACCCCAAGGTAATATTCAAGGAAGACTCAAGCGCCTAAGCTTGGGGATGCCCCGGAAGGCATCCCCTCTTTCGTCTTCAAAACTATCGGTACATCTTACTCGGAGCTATATTTTTATTCGTCACATGATATGTGTTTTACTTGGAGCGTCATTTTCTTTTGTTAGTATTAGCTTGATGTTATTTAGAATAGTGTTTTGCATCTTTAGTTTCAATAATAATTTCAAGGATAGCCTTTACCATGCTTATTTTGCTAGTATACATGTTGCTGTTTGAAAACAGAAAGTTTACCGCTGTTGCAAAAATTCCCTAGAAAAGTCAGAGCATGATATAATGTTGAAACTTTTTGCATAATGAGCTCTGATAAATATACTACAGTGGGAATTTTCTCTCATAATTTTTGGAGTTAGGGAAGTATTGATACTCTTGCATTCTTTACAGGCTGTACTGTTTTGACAGATTGCTGTTATGTTTGCATTGTTTGCATATGTTTGCTTGTTTAATGATTCTATTTGAGGATAGGAGTATTAAATATGCAGAGGCATTTAGTATGCAATGTTGAATAATAATTCTAGTGATTTGTTACAGTAGAAAATGATAAGGTTTTGCATTGGTTTATACTAACCTATCTCACGAGTTCTTGTTGAGTTTGGTGTGGATGAAGCTTTTGATAAAAAGAGAAACCATGATATGAGAAGAATTAAGGAGACACAAAAGTTCAAGCTTGGGGATGCCCAAGGCACCCCAAGATAATATTCCAAGAAGTCTCAAGCATCTAAGCTTGGGGATGCCCCGTTAGGCATCCCACCTTTCTTCTTCAACAACTATCGGTTAGTATCGGTTGAACCTAAGTTTTTGCTTCTTCACATGAGTTGTGCTATCCTTGCAATGTCATTTATTTGTTTTACTTGCTGTTTGAATAAAATCATTGGATCTGAAATTTTGAATAGAAAAGGAACCCTCCCATGGCTAGTTAATTATTTGCCTACTCAGTGTCCTTCACTCATATCTTTTGGAGTAGTTTGTCATTTACTCATGTGCTTCATGTATATCCTATGAGTAAATGGGGGAATGAATTGAATGTCATAAATCTGAATTTTATATGTTTCATATGCTTATAACATGGTTAGTGATGACTTCACACATAGAAAGTATGAGGCATAAAAGTTGTTGAGAGTTGGCAAACGTAGTTTTGGTCATCGTTGCAATTAATAGGAAGTAATAAGGAAAGAGAGGTTCACATACAAATATATTATCTTGGACATCTTTTATGATTGTGAAGCACTCATTAAGTATGACATGCTAAAAGAGTTGACGTTGGACAAGGAAGACAACGTAATGGTTTATGTTTTCCGACATCTCAGTTAAAGTATATTGTCATTGACCTTCCAAACATGTTGAGCTTGCCTTTCTCCCTCATGCTAGCCAAATTCCTTGCACCAAGTAGAGATACTACTTGTGCTTCCAAATACCCTTAAACCCAGTTTTGCCATGAGAGTCCACCATACCTACCTATGGATTGAGTAAGATCCTTCAAGTAAGTTGTCATCGGTGCAAGCAATAAAAATTGCTCTCTAAATATGTATGACTTATTAGTGCAGAGAAAATAAGCTTTGTACGATCTTGTTGTGGAAGTAATAAAAGCGACGGACTGCATAATAAAGGTCCACATACAAGGGGCAATATAAAGTGACGTTCTTTTGCATTAAGATTTTGTGCATCAACCCTAAACGCGCATGACAACCTCTGCTTCCCTCTGCGAAGGGCCTATCTTTTACTTTATGTTTTTACTTTATGCTTGAGTCAAGGTGATCCTCACCTTTCCCTTTTTCATTTTATCCTTTGGCAAGCTCCTCGTGTTTGAAAGATCATGATATATATATCCAATTGGATGTAAGTTAGCATGGGCTATTATTGTTGACATCACCTAAAGGTGAATACGTTGGGAGGCAACACAATAAGCCCCTATCTTTCTCAGTGTCCGGCTGAAACTCCTTAACCACAAGTATTGCGTGAGTGTTAGCAATTGTAGAAGACTATATGATAGTTGAGTATGTGGACTTGGTAAAAAGCTCTATTCTTGACTCTTTCTGATGTTATGATAAATTGCAATTGCTTCAATGACTGAGATTATAGTTTGTTAGTTCTCAATGAAGTTTCTGAACCATGCTTGACATTGTGAATAGATTGTTACTTGATCATGAAAAATTTTATGAGATAAGCTACTATTATGACACATTTTGATGCTAGAAAAGGTGATTGAAATTATCATTGATCAAACTTGTGCACCTGCTAGCATTCACACTTCATAAATTATTTCTTTTATCATTTACCTACTCGAGGACGAGCAGGAATTAAGCTTGGGGATGCTGATACGTCTCCAACGTATCTATAATTTATGAAGTATTCATGCTATTATATTATCCATCTATGATGTTTTATAAGCATTTATATGTCATTTTATATGATTTTTGGGACTAACCTATTAACCTAGAGCCCAGTGCCAGTTTCTGTTTTCTCCTTGTTTTAGTGTTTTACAGAAAAGGGATACCAAACGGAGTCCAATTGACGTGCCAATTTTTGAGGATTTTTTCTGGACCAAAAGAAGACCACGGAGCATCGGAGTTGGGCCAGGGGAGTCCCGGGCTGCCCACGAGAGAGGGGCGCGCGCCCCCCTGGGGCGGCCCCCTATCTCGTGGACAGCCCGGAGGCCCCCTTGACGTGAAACCAATGCCAAAAATTCCTATAAATACTGAAACTTTCGGGAATTAACCTAGATCGGAAGTTCCGCCGCCGCAAGCCTCTGTAGCCACGAGAAATCATTCTAGGCCCTCTCTGGCACCCTGCCGGAGAGGGCCATCATCACTGGAGGCCATGGAGGAGGATCTCGGAGGGGCCATCATCACCATGAAGGCCAAGGACCAGAGGGGGAAAGCCATGGAGGAGGAAGCACAAGGGGGAGAACCTCTCCTCCTCTCTCTTGGTGGCATTAGAGTGCCATCGGGAGGGGAATCATCGCCGCGGTGATCGTCTTCATCAACATCACCATCATCATCACCATCCTCATCTCTTTTACGCGGTCCACTCTCCCACACCCCGCTGTAATCCCTACTTGAACATGGTGCTTTATGCCACATATTATGATCCAATGGTGTGTTGCCATCCTATGATGTTTTGAGTAGATGTCTTTTGTCTTTGAGTTGATTGATGATCTAGATTGGTACGAGTTGTATGTTTTATTTTGGTGCTGTCCTATGGTTCCCTCCGTGTCGCGCAAGCGTGAGGGATTCCCGCTGTAGGGTGTTGCAATACGTTCATGATTCGCTTATAGTGGGTTGCTAGAGTGACAGAAGCTTAAACCCGAGTAAGGGGGTTGCTGCGTATGGGATAAAAGGGGACTTGATGCTTTAATGCTATGGTTGGGTTTTACCTTAATGAATCTTTAGTATTTGCGGATGCTTGCTAGGGTTCCAATCATAAGAGAATACGATCCATGTAGGAAAAGTATGTTAGTTGATGCCTCTCCCTCATATGAAATTGCAATGACGACTATCGATCTTGTTAACAATTGCTTAGGACAATTCCGCACACTGATCCACCATTATTCCACACTCGCTATTTATATTATTTAGTATCATATTCTAACTTTATGATAACAGCACCTACTTTTATATTTTAGCTCTTTGATATCATACAAAGTTATCTCCTTTATACCCACAACACAGTTTTATTTCTTGTTTCTAGTTGGAAGCAAACGTTCGGTGCACGTAGAGTCGTATCAGTGGCAGATAGGGCTTGAGAGAATATTGATCTTACCTTTATCTCCTTGTGGGTTCGACACTCCATACTTATCACTTCCACCTTTGGGAATTGCTACGATGATTCCCTGCACTTGGGGATTATCACCCGCCTAGCATGGAAGATACAGACAGCCCTAGTTGATACATGAGCTATTCAAGCATACAAAACAGAATTTCATTTGAAGGTTTAGAGTTTGACACATACAAATTTACTTGGAACGGCAGGTAGATACCGCATATAGGAAGGTATGGTGGACTCATATGGAATAACTTTGGGGTTTATGGAAGCAGATGCATAAGAAGTATTCCCGCTTAGTACAAGTGAAGGCTAGAAAAAGACTAGGAAGCGACCAACTAGAGAGCGACAACAGTCATGAACATGCATTAAAATTAATCAACACTGAGTGCAAGCATGAGTAGGATATAATTCACCATGAACATAAATATCGTGGAGGCTATGTTGATTTTGATTCAACTACATGCGTGATCATGTGCCAAGTCAAGCCACTCGAATCGTTCAAAGGAGGATACCACCCTATCATACCACATCACAACCATTTTGATAGCATGTTGGCACGCAAGGTAAACCATTATAAACTCCTAGCTAATTAAGCATGGCATGAGCAACTATAATCTCTAATTGTCATTGCAAACATGTTTCATTCATAATAGGCTGAATCAGGAACGATGAACTAACCATATTTACAAAAACAAGATAGGTCGAGTTCATACCATCTTCTCTCATCTCAATCAGTCCATCATATATCGTCATTATTGCCTTTCACTCGCACGACCGAACGGTGTGGATAATAATAATTGTGCACGTGCAATTGGACTAAGCTGGAATCTGCAAGCATTTAATACAAAGGAGAAGACAAGGTAATATGGGCTCTTTGTTAAATCAACAATAATGCATATAAGAGCCACTTCAACATTTTCATCATGGTCTTCTCCTCTCGACCCCAAAGAAAAGAAATAAAACTATTTACACGGGAAAGCTCCCAACAAGCAAAAAGAAGAACGAGAAATCTTTTTGGGTTTTCTTTTAATTACTACTACTATAGGCATGGAAAGTAAACTAGCTAAAAGCTACGACTAATTTTTTTCCGTTTTTCTTAAGGTTTTTCAAACACACAAGAAGAAGGCGAGAAAAAAGAAAATAAACTAGCCTGGATAGTACAACGAAAAAGTATGAACACCGACAACTGGAATGAGTGTGTGAACATGAATGTAATGTCGGTGAGAAATACGTACTCCCCCGAGCTTAGGCTTTTGGCCTAAGTTGGTCTATGCCAATGGATCAAAGTGGTCCTCTCTGGGGTACTGAGGAGGATCCTCGGGGTGCCACTGGTTAGCGAGTCCTCCGGATCCCACTGATAAACAGACTGCTGATAAGGGTCAAGTGGTGGCTCCGGCTTAGCCTCTAGAGCAGGTGTCACGCTCAAGTATGCATGAATGGCCTCCAGCAAAATGAGGTACGTGCCTGAAAATATGTTAAACAAAGAGGGCGTAGGCAAGGTAATAATCTCATAATAATTTTTATCAAATATCAAATTATACTTAAGCAATTTCTTCTTATTTTTAACAATAAAGTCATGTGCTACCATACTCTTATAATCTAGAAAGATAGGGGGCAACAACTTTTCTTCTTTCTCATAATGCCTAATAGGTATATTAAAGTGTGCAAAAAGGCACAAAGCAAAGATGTCACCGAAGATGGGGCCCTTTGTACGGTTCAGACTTAATCATTTAGCAATAATAGCGCCTAAACTGAAAGTTGTATCACAAAACAAAGCATGCACAAAATAACAATATCAGGAACACTAAGATTCCCACTGTTCCCTCGACCAATCAAGCATCTACTAGCAAATATTTCAAAGTAACGTAGAACAGGAAAATGTATGCTAGTAATTCTTGCACCTGAAACTTTCCTCGTTTCCCCTACAGCAATTTCATTAATTAATCCCTCCACATCATTACGGTGTGGTTCCTCTATGCTGCCCTCAAAAGGTATCTTGCATACCCGACAAAAATCATATAGGGACATCTCCTTAACTTCATCATATAAATGAAACTCCACTGAAGGTGGTGATTTCTTAGCATGAAAGTAAAAAATTTGCATGAAAATATGAGTGAGTAGGAGATACTGTTCGCGCTGGTCGTGGATAAAGTCGGTGAGGCCCGCATTCTCAGCCAAATAATAAAAGTCATCATGAATCCCGGCTGCCTTCAAGAACTCAATACAAGGCCATTCACACGGCCGAACCTCCGCAGTGCGAGGGGGATTATATTTGGGCTTCTTATTCTCCTCACTTTGCTTATCCTTCGAGCTTCGGCTCGAAGAGCCTCTCAACAATCTCTTCATAATTTTCTTTCTCTGAAAATTTCTGAAATTTTTAGTGGCTCAAAATAAAAGTGAACTAAAATCAACAAAATTGATAGCAACTACTCCCACAAGTGCCTAGAGACTATATCATGCATTAGAACTACTTGGGACCAAATAAATTTGACATGCAAGCTCAAGAACAAAATTGATAGCAACTACTCCCACAAGTGCCTAGCGAAAATTTGCAATAAATCAAGCACTAGAACAAAAACTAATTGGACCATTGGAGGAGTCACATACCGAAGAACAATCCCCCAAAGCAGTTTTGTGAGTGGAGCTTTGAGCAAGGAGATCGAAAATCGCAGCAAAACGAGCTAGAACATGAGTTTGAGTTGTGTGGTGATTTTTTATCAAGGAAGACGAAGTGTGTGGGTGCAGGAATAAGTGGAGGGGGGCTGAGGGAGTCCTGGACTAGGGGGTGTCCGGACAGCCGGACTATCATCGTCCGCCGGACTCCAAGACTATGAAGATACAAGATTGAAGACTTCGTCCCGTGTCCGGATGGGACTTTCCTTGGCGTGGAAGGCAAGCTTGGCAATACGGATATGTAGTTCTCCTACCATTGTAACCGACTCTGTGTAACCCTAGCCCTCTCGGGTGTCTATATAAACCGGAGGGCTTTAGTCCGTAGGACACAACCTCCATTACAACAATCATACCATAGGCTAGCTTCTAGGGTTTAGCCTCCTTGATCTCGTGGTAGATCCACTCTTGTAATACACATCATCAATATTAATCAAGCAGGACGTAGGGTTTTACCTCCATCAAGAGGGCCCGAACCTGGGTAAAACATCGTGTCCCTTGTCTCCTGTTACCATCCGCCTAGACGCATAGTTCGGGACCCCCTACCCGAGATCCGCTGGTTTTGACACCGACATTGGTGCTTTCATTGAGAGTTCCTCTGTGTCGTCACCGATAGGCTTGATGGCTCCTTCAATCAACAACAACGCTGTCCAGGGTGAGACTTTTCTCCCCGGACAGATCTTCGTGTTCGGCGGCTTCGTGCTACGGGCCAATTCACTTGGCCATCTAGAGCAGATCAAAAGCTATGCCCCTGGCCGTCAGGTCAGATTTGGAAGCTTAAACTTCACGGCGGATATCCACGGAGACTTGATCTTCGACGAATCCGAGCCGCAGCCGAGCGTGCTGCACTGTCACGATGAGCATGATCTAACTCTGCCGCGAGACAGTACCTTGGAGGCCGCACATGAATCCGCTCCGACCCTTAGTTCGGAACCGATCGTGCAGATCGAGGACTGGTGGCTGGACACTGCCTCGAGGGCTGCGGCGCCCACGGTGATGGAGCCGAAAACCGACCCTGTCCCTTATAAAGCTTGTGACTCCGAGGCGCCGGACTCCCTGCCGGACTCCGAACCTCCCGCGCCCCTGCCAATCGAATCTGATTGGGCGCCGGTCATGGAGTTCACCGCCGCGGACATCTTCCAATACTCACCCTTTGGCGATATCCTAAATTCGCTAAAGCATCTCTCGCTATCCGGAGAGCCCTGGCCGGATTACGGCCAGGATGGTTGGGATGCGGACGACGAAGAAATTCAAAACCCACCCACCACCCACTTTGTAGCCATTGTCGACGATCTAACCGACATGCTAGACTATGACTCCGATGACATCGACGGTATGGACGACGATGCCGGAGACAAACAAGAGCCAGCGCCTACAGGGCACTGGAAGACCACCCCAACACATGACATATATATGGTGGATACCCCAAAAGGAAGCGACGACGAGGAACAACGGGGCGCGGCAAAGGATAATCCCGCCGATAAACAACCAAAACGGCGACGCAAGCGCCGCTCTAAACCCCGCCTCGGCAAAAACAGCATTCCCAATGACCCAGCGTTAGAGCAGGGCAAACCAGTGGACGACGAACATGCAACCAAGCAACCGTCCGAACAGGACGAATCAGATAATCAATCCAATCCCGGCGAAACCAACAGTCCGGACGACCTCACACCGGACATACCACCGGAGCATGAGAACCTTCACGGAAGACTCGTCGCCACCGCAAGAAGCTTGAAGAAGGAAAAACGGAAGCTCAAAACAGCGGAAGACATACTCAGAATGAGGTGGAGCAAAGTACTCAAGACCGCAGACAAATATGGCAATGACCATCAATCAAAGAGCTACCCGAAGCGCAAGCTGCTGCCAGAATTTGACGAGGAAGCCATAGAGCCACCACAGTCAAAAATTAAAGAAGCCGCCTGGCCGGATAGACGACCAGATGATAGGCCAAAAGCGGCAAGCGGTGCCGCACTCAAGCCGACTCATGATCCTGGGAAAACAAATGGCCCAGCCAGGTCCATTTACGGGCCAAAAAAGAGGGCCCCAGGAAACAACACAACACGCCAAGTGTTCGAAGACAGCGGTACACCCAAATACAGGGGCGCCGCACACCCACTATGTTTCACCAATGAGGTGCTGGATCATGAATTCCCAGCAGGGTTTAAACCCATAAACATAGAGGCTTACGACGGAACAACAGACCCTGGAGTCTGGATAGAGGATTATATACTACACATACACATGGCTAGAGGAGATGACCTCCACGCCATAAAATACCTACCCCTCAAGCTCAAAGGGCCAGCTCGGCATTGGCTCAAAAGCCTCCCAGAAAACACTATTGGAAGTTGGGAAGAGCTTGAGGACGCGTTTAGAGCAAATTTTCAAGGGACTTATGTCCGCCCTCCGGATGCAGACGATCTAAGTCATATAACTCAACCGCCCGGAGAGTCAGCGCGCAAATTCTGGAACAGGTTCCTTACTAAAAAGAACCAAATAGTCGACTGTCCGGACGCCGAAGCCTTAGCAGCTTTTAAACACAACGTCCGAGACAAATGGCTCGCCAGACACCTCGGCCAAGAGAAGTCAAGGACAATGTCCGCGCTAACAAGCCTCATGACCCGCTTTTGCGCGGGGGAAGATAGCTGGCTAGCAAGATGCAGCACCAGCGACCCGAGTACATCCGAGATTAGAGATGGAAACGGAAAATCACGGCGCAGAAAGGATCAGCGCCGGAATAAAGAAAAAAGCCCAAAGAATACGGCGGTCAACGCCGGATTCAAAAGCTCGCGGCCAAACAACAAAACACTGCCTCTTAAGGATAACAGTGATGAGCTATCCAACTTAAACAAAATTTTGGATCGGATATGTCAAATCCACAGTACCCCCGGAAGGCCTGCAAACCACACCCACCGAGATTGTTGGGTTTTCAAACAGTCCGACCGACTCAACGCCGAACACAAGGGGCTCGACGCATCAAGCGAGGATGATGATAAACCCCACCAGCAGAGCACCGGAAAACAAAAGACTTTCCCATAAGATGTCAAAGCAGTAAACTCACTTCATGTGATAATACGGAAAAACAATGCGGCACCCGCTAAGATGGGTCTCGCACGGTCCACCCCAGCGGAACCTCGAGATTGGATGTCAAAACCAATCACTTTTGACCATCTGGATTATTCCAGAAGTGTTCGAAATGCAGAATGGACTGCTCTGATGTTGGATCCTATAATCGACGGACTACAATTTACACAAGTCCTGATGGACGGAGGCAATGATCTAAACCTGCTATATCCAAACACAATCCGCAAGTTGGGGATAGACCTTACTAAAATTCGACATAGCCGCACTTCCTTTAAAGGAGTGACGCCAGGCCCTTACGCCAAGTGCACAGGCTCCTTATTACTAGAAGTTGTGTTCGGGTCACCGAACAACTTCCGACGCGAAAAACTAATCTTTCATGTCGCCCCATTCAAAAGTAGCTATCAAGCACTATTGGGACGTGAAGCTTTTGTCCGCTTCAACGCCATACCACATTACGCGTCTCTTACACTTAAAATGCCCGGTCCACGTGGCATCATTTCATTGCGAGGGTCATTTAAAGACCCCGAACACGGCTAGACGAGTCCGGCATAAATAAATCTAGGGGCTCCCTAGCCGCACACCCCTTCACAAGGGGCTGTGCGTATAAGCAACAACGAGCTAATATAGACGCCGCTTTACTTATTAATATTTTTCATATACCTTTTTTCGCACGATTTCCTTTCAAACTAAGTTCCTCTCTTTTTACAGATGAACAACATGCACACCCGTCCAGGATAACGGCACAACGGAGACACAGGCGCAGACGTGCAGTAGGGACCCGTCGCAAGGATTCTTTTTAGATTAAGACCCTGCGTAAACCTTTTTTACTGTATCTTGTTGCTATAATCTCCTGGTTTCTCATTATAAACAGAGTGGAGCCTGACGTTTTGGCATCGGCCGCGTCAGAGGACCTTGCCCGTACCTGGACACTAGGGGCTTAGGGCATTGTTTTGCCCATTATTATAAAGACCGAACACCTTAGGGAGTGTTCGGCGTCTCGAGTTAGGCCTTATATGCATCAGCTCCGAATCATGTCTTTGGTCAAATGTTGGGTTTGCCCGGCTCCTGTGTTTTGCTGCCTTACGTTCCGTATCATCGGCTAACGCGGCACCAGGAGAACTACTGCGATTGTGCCCCAGTTCGGCTGGGCGAGCACCTCAGTAGAGAAAGCCGAAAACTGACTGTCATGATACAGCGAGAGACTGGTCAACCACTCGATCGACCACCGGAATGTTTAGAATTCCTCCGCTTTGACGAAGGACCGTTTCCCGGTCAGGCACACACGCGCCCCGAATTCGGAGAGCGCGGTGCCCCCAGGGGCTATATCGTAGCCCCACCCTCGAACTCCAATGGCTAAGTGAAAGTGATAAAGCATCATAGTCCGGTTGCCTCGTTTGCTACGTTACGACCTCCTCAACAGGACCGAGACGTCGGATTAAGTGTGAAAATGCGCTATTTTTGCGAACACCCCCGCACCTTGTGCGTGGGGGCTGAAGCCGAAGACTACCATCTTTCAGGTTATACACACGTATACATAAACGACCGCATAGGAGATATTTCAATACTTGAACACACAAGTATAAAAAGCGCCTATATCATAAACATTGTTTTACAAGATAAAACGTTCATTTGAACGTGACATTTTTCGAGCACTGTGACTCTATTACACGAGCACCGCGCATAACTTCCCCAAAATAGTGCTCGGCGGGTAACCGGCTTTCGTCCAAACCCTGGGTTGCAACAGCGGTGGCATCCATCTCCGTCCAGTGCATCTGCACACGGGCAAGTGCCATCCGTGCTCCCTCTATGCAGGCGGACCGCTTCATCACCTTGATATGCGGCACCGCCCCAAGAAATTGCTGCAACAAGCCAAAATAGTTCTTCGGCTTGGGCTTATCCGGCCAGACATGCGTCACGATATCCGTCATGGCAAGCCCGAACAACCTATTCAGCTCAGCCCATTCGGCCAACCGATTGGTCAGCGGAAGTGAACGATCCGGACTATGGAATTGAGACCAAAATAGCTCTTCCGTCTCGTGATCCTTCTGGCTCCGGAAGTGCACAACGGCATCTGCCGCACTTGCCGCTAAGTCCATAAAAGGATCCTCCGGACCCCACAGCTGACCAAGTTGAGCATACTTAGGATCCGTAAACCTGCGGCGTAGCAGAAAAGGCTTGCCAGCCACAATGTCTTCGGCCTAACGCAGCTCCTCCTTCATAGCCCGCATTGCAGAGCGGGCATCCTTGACTTCGGCGGTGGCCTTCCCCAGATCTTCTCGCTCCGATAGGCGCTCCTTTTCAAGAGCCTCATTGCGGTCGGTAGCATCCTTCAATTTAACGGCCAATTCGGCCATCTCTTCCCTGCTTCGGCAGTGTGCAGCCCTTTCGGCTTCTAACTCTTTGGCCGCCCTCGAGGCAGCCGCATCACTCCTTCTGGCTCGCTCCTTGGCTTGAGCAAGTTCTGCCTGAAGGCTCTCCACAGCAGCAGCACCATCTGCGTCAAGCATAAATATTGTAAGCGGTAGGCTTTTGCTCCCTTAATAGGTGACTACGGAGACACAATTTACCTTGCGACTCGTCAAGTCGCTTGTTGACCAGCGCGATGTCCGCATCCGCAACATCGAGTTGCCGCATTAATTCAGCAACTCCATCAGTCCGGCTGGCCCCCGGACGATCCGCCACCTGCATAGGAACGACGAAGATTGAAACCTGCGATTTTGATCCTCGGCACGCTGTCGCTTTCGACAACCCACCGGGTCTCAGGGGCTACTATCTATACAGGGCGCACTTCCATGTGCAAAACTGTCAAAAGGTGTGTCATTTTTACGTACCTCAAATCCCGCCAGCAAACTCCTGACGGCATTATGTAATCCGCCTTTGGCAGACGAAATCCTTCCAATCACCATATTCATCAATGCATGGTGATCTTCTGAGATGGACGCCCTCTCAAGCAGATCCCTCAGCTCACCCGGCCGAACACTAGTCGGCGCCGAACTCTTCGGCTCTGCCGGACTCGGGGATACCCTCCGTGACGACACTTCAGGCTTGTCCGCCCTATCCGACGGCGCAGCAGATGGAGGCGTCTCGCTCTCCATCATCTCCGGACGGAGATCCCCCGAAGACGAGCTCATCTGAGAAGGTCGCAGATCCGAACTACAAGGTAAAAATTTCGGTTATCCTCAGAAGCACAAATAGGGATGTTTCTTATTAATGAACTCCCCCTTTCTTCTACTAACGGCTCGCTGGAGGGTTGATCCTTTAGAGAAGACTGTGCGGCCGGGGCCTCCCCGGACGCAGGACCCTCTGGTGAAGATTTCTTCCCCTGTTTATGGGCTTTGGCCTTCGGATCTTCGGAGTTGGTCCTCTTCTCCCCCTGGAGGGAGGGATTCTCGATCCCCCCTTCTTCAAGCGCACCCTTGGGCGAGGCGGTAGCTCCTCCATTTTCCCCTTCGCCTTCTTCTGAAGGCGCAGCCTCCAACATTCTGACCAGCACGGGCTCCGGCACGGTCTCTGGGAGGGGGGTCGGACCCCGTATCAGCTTTGCTTGCGCTATCCACTCCTGTTGAAGGATAACGGGTTAAAAGGCGAATTGTAGAAAGGCAAACAAATGGTACGTCCGAACACTGAGCTACTTACTTGAGTATCCGGGCGATTCCAGCTCAGGCCGGCATCCTCGGTCAATTCCGGACACACCACCTGTGATCCGAAGAACAACTTGTACATCTCCACGGGTGTCGTACCCATGAAGTGTTGGAGAATCCGTGGTCCCTCCGGATTGAACTCCCATAGCCGGAGAGGACGGCGTTTGTAGGGCAGGAGACGCCTAATTAGCATAACCTGCATCACCATGACCAGATCGATCTCCCTTGCTTGGAGGTCTTGAATCCGGCCCTGCAACAGGGGCACGTCTTTTGACGGCCCCCAATTGAGCCCTTGGTTGACCCACGACATCAACCGTCGTGGAGGTCCCGAGCGGAATGGAGGCGGCGGCTTTTGCCTGCTGCCCTTTGGAGCGGTGATATAGAACCACTCCTGCTGCCACAAGCCGAGCTCCTCTTGGAAGGAGCCCTCGGGCCACGGGGCATCGGCCCTCCTGCTTGCGGCTGCCCCGCCGCACTCAGCTTGACGCCCCCCGATCATCTTCGGCTCCACATTGAAGGTCTTCAGCCACAGGCCGAAGTGGGGGGTGACGCGGAGGAAGGCTTCGCAGACGATGATGAACGCGGAGATATGGAGGATGGACTCCGGAGCCAAGTCGTGGAATTCCAACCCATAGTAAAACATGAGCCCTCTCACAAAAGGATCCGTCGGGAAGCCTAAACCCCGACGGAGGTGGGATACAAAGACGACATACTCGCCGGGCTCGGGGGTGGGGATGGCCTGCCCTTCGGCGGGCAACCTGTGCGAAATCTCGTAGGACAGGTACTTGGCTTCTCGCAGTTTTAGCACGTCCTCCTCCGTAACGGAGGAGGGCATCCACCGGCCCTGAAGGTCGGAGCCGGACATTGTTGAAGGTCCGAAGCGCTCGAATCTGGGGCTCTGGCTGTTGGAACTTGGAGCAAGGAGAAGATTCGGTGGAAGATTGTAGAAAAGGAACGAGCCTTGGTCCTGTTATAAAGAGTGAGAATACCAAGAGCCGTCTCCATGACCGTTCGGGACTCGCCTTCGATAGAGGAGGCGTGGCGACGGGCGCGGTTGGGTTACCCACGTCCGTATTGATGAGAATCCCGGGATAAGGGGAACACGATCTCTGCTTCGACAAGACGTGCCAAGGAAACCGCTTCGCTAAACGCGCTGAGGCGGTATAATAAAAAACGATTCAAGTAAAGGCTTGGTAGTGGTGTGACGTCATGCCACAAAATACGTCAGCGGATTGAACTTGTGTATATATTATTCTCTCTACGGTGGAATATGGAATTTATTTTGCAGAGCCGGACACTATCCTGGTGTTCACAATCTTCTCTAGATTATTCAAAGGAGGAACCCGCCTTGCAATGCCGAACATTATGCGCGCCGGACTCATCGTCATTGAAGCCAGGTTCAGGGGCTACTGAGGGAGTCCTGGACTAGGGGGTGTCCGGACAGCCGGACTATCATCGTCCGCCGGACTCCAAGACTATGAAGATACAAGATTGAAGACTTCGCCCCGTGTCCGGATGGGACTTTCCTTGGCGTGGAAGGCAAGCTTGGAAATACGGATATGTAGATCTCCTACCATTGTAACCGACTCTGTGTAACCCTAGCCCTCTCCGGTGTCTATATAAACCGGAGGGCTTTAGTCCGTAGGACACAACCTCCATTACAACAATCATACCATAGGCTAGCTTCTAGGGTTTAGCCTCCTTGATCTCGTGGTAGATCCACTCTTGTAATACACATCATCAATATTAATCAAGCAGGACGTAGGGTTTTACCTCCATCAAGAGGGCCCGAACCTGGGTAAAACATCATGTCCCTTGTCTCCTGTTACCATCCGCCTAGACGCACAGTTCGGGACCCCCTACCCGAGATCCGCCGGTTTTGACACCAATAGGGGCCATGTGGGGCCCACGAAGCAGGGGGACGCGCCCAGGGGGTAGGGTGCGCCCTGCACCCTCGTGGCCAGGTGGTTGGCCCCTCTGGTGTGTTCTGAGTGCCAGATATTCTTAAATATTCTACAAAAAAATCATATTTCAATTGCAGGGCATTTGGAGAAATTTTAGGGTATTTTTCTATTGCAAGGATAATTCAGAAAACAGACAGAAAATACTATTTTTGCTTTATTTAATCTAAATAACCAAAAGTAAAAGGAGGGTACAGAGAATTGTGCTTTCTAACTTCATCCATCTCATGCTCATCAAAAGGAATCCACTAACAAGGTTGATCAAGTCTTGTTAACAAACTCATTCCGAATGCATGAGACCGGGGAATTTTTGAATAGTGCTAGGTTACCTCAACGGGGATATGCACATCCCCAATAATAAGAATATCATATTTCCTCTTGACAGTAGGAAGAGGAAATTCAAACCTCCAATAGTAATAGTTGGAATTTTTCCAATAGAGTTGATACTATGGACTTGAGGTTGTTTCCTCGGGAAGTGTACCATATGCTCATTACCATTAACATGAAAAGTGACATTGCCTTTGTTGCAATCAATAATAGCCCCTGCAGTATTCAAAAAGGGTCTACCAAGGATAATAGGCATACTATCGTCCTTGGGAATATCAAGAATAACAAAGTCCATTAAAATAGTAACGTTTGCAACCACAACAGGCACATCCTCACAAATGCCGACAGTTATAGCAGTTGATTTATTGGCCATTTGCAAAGATATTTCAGTAGGTGTCAACTTATTCAAATCAATTCTACGATATAAAGAGAGAGGCGTAACACTAATACCGGCTCCAAGATCACATAAAGCAGTTTTAACATAGTTTCTTTTAATGGAGCATGGTATAGTTGGTACTCCTGGATCTCCTAGTTTCTTAGGTATTCCACCCTTAAAAGTATAATTAGCAAGCTGGTGGAAATTTCAGCTTCCGGTATCTTTCTTTTATTTGTAGCAATATCTTTCATATACTTAGCATAAGGATTCATTTTAAGCATATCAGTCAAACGCATACGCAAGAAGATAGGTCTAATCATTTCAGCAAAGCGCTCAAAATCCTCATCATCCTTTTTCTTGGATGGTTTAGGAGGAAAAGGCATGGGTTTCTCGACCCATGGTTCTCTTTCTTTACCGTGCTTCCTAGCAACGAAGTCTCTCTTATCATAACGTTGATTCTTTGATTGTGGGTTATCAAGATCAACAGCAGGTTCAGTCTCTACATCATTGTCATTACTAGGTTGAGCATCAACATGAACATCATCATTAACATGATCACTAGGTTCATGTTCGTCACCAGATTGTGTTTCAACATCAGAAGTAGAAATATCATTGGGATTCTTAGGTGTGTCAACAACAGGTTTACAAGAAGCATGCAAAGTCCTATCATTTTTCTTTTTCTTCTTCTTAGAAGGACTAGGTGTATCAACATTAGTTCTCTGAGAATCTTGCTCAACTCTCTTAGGGTGGCCCTCAGGATACAAAGGTTCCCGAGTCATGTTACCCCCTCTAGTCATAACTCTAACAACATTATCATTTTTCTTATTATTTAATTCATTGAGCAAATCATTTTGAGCTTTGAGCAAATCTTTTTGAGCTTTAAGCACTTGTTCTACTTGAGTGGTAACCATAGAAGCATGTTTACTAATAAGTTTGAGTTCACCTCTAACTCTAGACATATAATCACTCAAGTGTTCAATCATATAAGCATTACATTTCAATTGTCTACCAACCTATGCATTGAAGTTTTCTTGTTTAACAATAAAATTATCAAACTCATCTAAGCATTGGCTAGCGGACTTATAATGAGGGATATTACCTTCATCAAATCTATAGAGAGAATTTACCTTTACTACCTGTGTCGGGTTATCAAGACCATGTATTTCTTTAATAGGCGGTAAATTCTTAACATCTTCAGCTTTAATACCCTTTTCTTTCATAGATTTCTTTGCCTCTTGCATATCTTCAGGACTGAGAAATAGTATACCCCCTTTTTCGGAGTTGGCTTAGGAGTTGGTTTAGGAAGTGTCCAATTATTTTCATTACTCAACATATTATTCAATAGCACTTCAGCTTGATCAACAGTTCTTTCCCTGAAAACACAACCAGCATAACTATCCAGGTGGTCTCTGGAAGCATCGGTTAGTCCATTATAAAAGATATCAAGTATTTCATTTTTCTTGAGAGGATGATCAGGCAAAGAATTAAGTAATTGGAGAAGCCTCTCCTAAGCTTGTGGGAGACTCTCTTCTTTAATTTGCACAAAATTATATATTTCCCCTAAAGCAGCTTGTTTCTTATGAGCGGGGAAATATTTAGCAGAGAAGTAATAAATCATATCCTGGGTACTACGCACACAACCAGGATCAAGAGAATTAAACCATATTTTAGCATCACCCTTTAATGAGAATGGAAATAACCTAAGGATATAGTAGTAACGGATTTTTTTCCTCATTAGTGAATAGGGTGGCTATATCATTTAATTTTAGTAAGATGGGCCACAACAGTTTCAGATTCATAGCCATAAAAAGGATCAGATTCAACCAAAGTAATTAACTCAGGATCGACAGAGAAATCATAATCCTTATCAGTAATACAAATAGGTGAAGTAGCAAAAGCAGGGTCATATTTCATTCTAGCATTCAAAGATTTTTCTTTGAGCTTAGCCAATAATTTCTTAAGATCATATCTATCATTGCAAGGAAGAAAATCTCTAGCAGTTTCTTCATCCATAAAATAAACCTCAGGCACAACAGGCAATTCATATCTAGGGGGAGAATCCTCATCGTCACTTTCATCAATATTATCAGTTTCAATAATTTCATTCTCTCTAACCCTAGCAAGTTGTTCATCAAGAAATTCACCTAATGGCACAATATTATCAAGCATAGAAGTAGTTTCATCATAAGCATCATGCATAGCAGAAGTGGCATCATCAATAACATGCGACATATCAGAATTAATAGCAGAAGCAGGTCTAGGTGTCGCAAGTTTACTCAAAACAGAAGGAGAATCAAGTGCAGAGCTAGATGGCAGCTCCTTACCTCCCCACGTAGTTGAGGGATAAATCTTGGTTTTTTTCATCTTTCAAGTTCCTCATAGTGATCAGCAGATATAAATCCCAAGTGACTCAAAGAATAGAGCTATGCTTCCCGGCAACGGCGCTAGAAAATAGTCTTGATAACCCACAAGTATAGGGGATCGCAACAGTTTTCAAGGGTAGAGTATTCAACCCAAATTTATTGATTTGACACAAGGGGAGCCAAACAATATTATCAAGTATTAGCAGTTGAGTTGTCAATTCAACCACACCTGGAAGACTTAATATCTGCAGCAAAGTATTTATAAGCAAAGTAATATAGAAGTAATGGTAACGGTGACAAAAGTAACAGTAGCAGTTTTGTAGTAATGGTAACAGTGGCAACAAAAAAGTAACTAAGCAAAGATCAATATGTGAAAAGCTCGTAGGCATTGGATAAGTGATGGATAATTATGTCGGATGCGATTCTTCATGCAACAGTTATAACATAGGGTGACACAGAACTAGCTCCAATTCATCAATGTAATGTAGGCATGTATTTTGAATATAGTCATACGTGCTTATGGAAAAGAACTTGCATGACATCTTTTGTCCTACCCTCCCGTGGCAGCGGGGTCCTATTGGTAACTAAGGGATATTAAAGCCTCCTTTTAATAGAGTACCGAACCAAAGCATTAACACTTAGTGAATACATGAACTCCTCAAACTAAGGTCATCACCGGGAGTGGTCCCGATTATTGTCACTTTGGGGTTGCCGGATCATAACACATAGTAGGTGACTATTGACTTGCAAGATAGGATCAAGAACTCACATATATTCATGAAAACATAATAGGTTCAGATCTGAACTCATGGCACTCGGGCCCTAGTGACAAGCATTAAGCATAGCAAAGTCATAGCAACATCAATCTCAGAACATAATGGATACTAGGGATCAAACCCTAACAAAACTAACTCGATTACATGATAAATCTCATCCAACCCATCACCGTCTAGCAAGCCTACGATAGAATTACTCACGCACGGCGGTGAGCATCATGAAATTGGTGACGGAGGAAGGTTGATGATGACGATGGCAACGGATTCCCCTCTCCGGAGCCCCGAACGGACTCCAGATAAGCCCTCCCGAGAGAGTTTAGTGCTTGGCGGTGGCTCCATATTGTAAAATGTGATGAGTCCTTCTCTCTGATTTTTTTCTCCCCGAACGTGAATATATGGAGTTGGAGTTGAGGTCGGTGGAGCCTCAGGGGGCCCACGAGACAGGGGGCGTGCCCAAGGGGGGTAGGCGCGCCCCCACCCTCATGGACAGGGTGTGGGCCCCCTGGTCTTGATTCTTTCACAAGTATTTTTTATATATTCCTAAAATATTCTCCGTGGAGTTTCAGGTCATTCCGAGAATTTTTTTCTGCACAAAAATAACACCATGGCAATTCTGCTGAAAACAACGTTAGTCCAGGTTAGTTCCATTCAAATCATGCAAGTTAGAGTCCAAAACCAGGGCAAAAGTGTTTGGAAAAGTAGATACGATGGAGACATATCAGGGGGCTCTCCCCCTCTCTCCCGATGGTGCCGGAGTGCCGCCGGGGCAAGGATCGTGACGGTGATCTACATCAACAATATTGCTACCGTCAACACCAACTCCCCCCTCTATGCAGCGGTGTAACACCCCTTCTCCCCGTTGTAGTCTCTACTAACATGGTGCTCAACTCCATATATTATTTCCCAATGATCTATGGTTATCATATGATGTTTGAGTATATCCGTTTTGTCCTATGGGTTAATCGTGATCTTGGTTGGTATGATTGTGTATTTTATTTATGGTGCTGTCCTACGGTGCCCTCTGTCTCGCGCAAACGTGAGGGGCCCCCGCTGTAGGGTGTTGCAATATGTTCTTGATTCGCTTATGGTGGGTTGCGAGAGTGACAGAAGCTTAAACCCGAGTAGGTGGGTTATGGCGTATGGGAGTAAAGAGGACTTGATACTTAATGCTATGGTTGGGTTTCACGACCTTAGTGATCTTTAGTAGTTGTGGATGCTTGCTAGAGTTCCAATCATAAGTGCATATGATCCAAGTAGAGAAAGTATGTTAGCTCATGCCTCCCCCTCATATAAAATTACAAGAATGATTACTGGTACTTGTTATCGATTGCCTAGGGACAAATGACTCTCTTGTTGACAAACGCTATCCACTTTTATTACCTTGCAATTTATTCGTAGTTTTATTCTCGCAAAGTACTCGTAGTTTTATTCTTGCAAAATAGTTTCATAATTGTTCTAGGTAAAGCAAACGTCAAGTGTGCGTAGAGTTGTATCGGTGGTCGATAGAACTTGATGGAATATTTGTTCTGCCTTTAGCTCCTCATTGTGTTTGACACTCTTATTTATCGAAGAAGGCTACAAACGATCCCCTATACTTGTGGGTTATCACACACACGTACATGATGTGCAAACCAACATACACATACTTGATTTCTCAAGATAAGAAAATTGGAGGCACAACATATACAAACACATGCAAGGAAGAAAACCAAAGCATGCAAAGGGGCAAGTAACTTTCAATGCAGACAATTTAAGTACAAATTACCGCAAGGAGGCACATTGGATATAAGATAAAAACTTGATAACCCAATTGACTTGGCTTGAGAAAATAAGAATGATGAAGTCCCCTTAATTCTTCATAATGTAGCCAAGTCTCCAATGCCCTCCATCAACACCTATTGATCAAGTTTGAGCTAGTTGGTCCCCAACCAAGTTGGGTCCTAAGGGGTTAGTAACAATAGGCTTGGCTACCCAAATGGTTCTTTTCTTGACACCACTTTGAGTACCAAAAAAATTGGCAAATACATTGCCAACCTTATCCTTTTCAAGAGAATAGATATCATCAATTAGAATAGGATTGGATAAGGCACCATTCGTGCATGAAGAAGCGAAGTGACCTTTCTCACGACATAGGTAGCAACGTCTACTCTTCTCTTTCTTCTCACTTGATTTCTCAACTTGAGAAGCATTAGCTTGAGTTTTCTTGGAAGAGGCCTTTCTTCAACTTGAGGTTGAGCATGAGAGTGAACTTGTGGCCGCTTCCCTTGTTGCTTGTCATTAATGGGCTTCTTCTTCAATGGGCGAGATCTAACATGATGCCCTTCAGCTTTGCACTTGAAGCAAACAATCTTGGCCAAATTCTTGACTTCTTCTTGTTCATCTTGGACTTCTTATTATTATTGGAGTTGAATCTAAGTCCACCTTTGTCATTGGGGGATTTTCGCACACTCAAGATATTGTTGAGTGTGGATTTCCCTTCATGGCTCTTTTCCAAGTCTTTCTTCAAAGAAGTGACTTGGGCCTTGAGCTCTTTGATTTCCTCTACATGGTTAGTCTCAAAACAAGTACTAGAGGAAGTATAGGATTCATCATTATAGCAACAAGGCAAGGAAAGTAATTCATCACAAGATTTACCAATGTTATGTGCAGATGAATTACAAGGACTAGCACATGGCAAGATAGCATTTTGACTTGAAGTAGTGCTAGTATCCACATGAGACTCACTAGATGTTACCTTAGTGATCATAGCCTCATGAGCTATCTTTAGCACAGTATGGGATACTAGAACATCATCATGAGAGATTGTGAGCTTTACATGACTTTCTTCCAATTTCTCATAATTACTAGATATCAAATCAAATTGAGCCCTTAGCTAAACATTCTCCTTCAAAACGGATGCTTCACAAGAAGTAGATTTAGTAGCACAAGCGTCATCATAAACAACAAGAGGAGAAGCCAATTTGACAAGCTCTTTTGAATATGAAGCTTTAAGTTGAGCATGAGACTCGGTGAGTTTGATGAGATCACCCTTAATGACCCTTGAGCCATTTTCGACATGCTCAAAGTCCTCAAGGAGTTTGGCATGCACAGCTTCAAGCTTCTCATTTTTAGTTTCAAAATCATTAGCCACCTCGAGAGCTCTCTCACGGGATTCCTTTATTCTAGATAGTTCTAGAGCAAAAGTCTCCTCAAGAGATTCCTTGGTAGTTTGTTCAAGTTCAAGAGCTTGCGAGAGATCGGCGATCTCATTAGCATAATCACGCTCATGACCTTCAATTTTCTCAATGGCGACCTCATGCTCCTCTAGATGAGATTCCAACTCCTCTATATATTTCTTGCCCTCAATGGCAATGGACATGATTTCCATGAAGTTGGAACGAGCAATTTTATTCTTATGAAGAGCTTTAAAAATCATCTCCCCCTTAATTTTTAAGGAGGCAACATTATCATTCTCTTCATCATTATAAACATCATCATCACAAGATATATTGGGATTCAAAGTGGGAGATACCTTTGAAGGCTTAGCCATAAGACAAAACGCAATAGATGATGATGTAGGATCCCTTGAAGCAGCATTCAAGACCACATCTTGTTCCATGGGGTGTTGGGTTTCCTCTACATTGTTAGCACAACAATTCAAGGAAATAGATGCATTTTTATCATGGCAACAAGACATAGCAAGCATATCATCATGAGATTTAGTCAAGCATTCTACATGATATGCAAGGACTATCAACACAAGCATGTGAAACATTTCGAGATCTCAAAGTGTTGAAGTCCAAAGATGGAGCATTGCAATAGGATAGTGATGAGGGATCATCAACGATAAGCACACTATCATCATTGCAATGACCAACACTACTCACCATTTCGTTACCTTGTGGCAAACCACATGTAGGTGAAGTAGAAGAAGTTGAGAACACAACACGGCCGGAGGTGGAGGGAGAAAAATCATCCCCACAAAACATGGACACGCCATATTTATCTTGAAGCTTTGTCCAAAACACATGAGACCCCTGAAACGGCATGATTTGAAATATAACTACATTGCTCAAAGCATAGAAAAGCACATTAGAATCTTGAGCATTGAGATGAGAATTTTTCTCATCCTCTAAAGATAAACTTTGGGGATCCGTTGGAGGAGAAAAACCCATATCTACAATTCGCTCTAAATTTGGGTCCATGACCCTAAAGAGATTAAGCATGCGAATTACCCAAACATCAAAATTTGTGCCATCGAAACTAAGAGTGTCAGAGAATCCTAAACCCCTAGTTGACATCCTTACTCTCTAGGAAATTAAACCTTAAAAAGAGAGACGAGGCTCTGATACCAATTGAAAGATCATGGATGTCGCCTAGAGGGGGGTGAATAGGCACTTTAGAATAATTACGGTTTAGGCTTGGACAAATGCGGAATAAACCTAGCGGTTAATTTGTCAAGCACAAAACCTACAACAACTAGGCTCACCTATGTGCACCAACAACTTATGCTAAGCAAGATAAACAACTAGATGATAGCAAGATATATGACAGGAAACAATATGGCTATCACAAAGTAAAGTGCATAAGTAAAGGGCTTGGGTAAGAGATAACCGAGGCACGCGGCGGCGATGATGTATCCCGAAGTTCACACCCTAGCAGATGCTAATCTCCGTTTGGAGTGGTGTGGAGGTACAATGCTCCCCAAGAAGACACTAGGGCCACCGTAATCTCCTCACGCCCTCGCACAATGCAAGATGTCGTGATTCCACTAAGGGACCCTTGAGGGCGGTCATCGAACCCGTACACTTTGGCAACCCTTGGGGCCGGTCACCGGTACCCGTCAAATTGCTCGGGGCGATCTTCATGACCTAATTGGAGACCCCGACGCTTCCCCGGAGCTTTACACCACAAATGATTGAGCTCTAAACACCACCAACTATCTAGGGCGCCCAAGCACCCAAGAGGAACAAGCTCAAGGGTACCAAGCACCCAAGAGTAATAGGCTTCTCAACTTGAAACTTCCACGTATCACCGTGGAGAACTCAAACCTATGCACCAAATGCAATGGCATGGGCACACGGAGTGCCCAAGTCCTTCTCTCCCAAATCCCACTAAAGCAACTAATGCTAGGGAGGAAAATGAGAGGAAGAACAATAAGGAGAACACCAAGAACTCCAAGATCTAGATCCAAGGGGTTCCCCTCACATAGAGGAGAAAGTGATTGGTGGAAATGTGGATCTGGATCTCCTCTCTCCTTTTCCCCCAAAACTAGCAAGAATCCATGGAGGGATTGAGAGATAGCAAGCTCGAAGGAGGTCAACAATGGGGGAGGAACATGAGCTCAAAGGATAAGGTTCATTGGGAAGACCCCCTTTTGTAGGTGGGGAAAAATCCAACTGTTATGCTCACAGCCCACACAGAGCGGTACTATAGCTCATGGGAGCGGTACTACCGCTAGGGCGGTGGAAGCCCTTTGAAAAACAACAGCGAGGAGGCAAAAGGCCGGTAGAACCGCCGGAGCGGTACTACCGCTCGTCCTCATGGTACTACCGCTCTACCGCTATGGGTAGCGGTACTACCGCTAAGGGTAGTGGTACTACTGCTTGCGAGCGGTACTAAAAAATACATCCGTGCCTACCACCGCTGGACTTAAGATGAGTTTTTGGTCCGGAGCGGAAGTAGCCATGATAGTACCGCTCTAGAGTGGTAGTAAAAAATTACATCCGCTCCAAGCGTAGTCCACCTCTCCCAAGAGCGGTAGTAAAAAATTACATCCCCTCCAAGCGGTAGTACCGCTCCCATGAGCGGTAGTACCGCTGCAGCCTTTTTAAGGACACCAAAACTAACACAACATCTGCAAACGGACTTCGACTTCAACAAAACCAAGTTTGTTGGAAAGCTAGCGACAAGGGCTAACACAATCTTGAGAGAAATAACAATAAGAAGGAAAATATAAAAGGCCCAAAAGAAAATGGTGAGAACCACGAGCTCCACCACCACCATGCCGTCGTGCTGCCAGAGTTCTCCCTCAACTTATCCTCCCCCTTTGCTGGATCAAGAAGGAGGAGACGTCCGCGGGTTGTATGTGTGTTGAACGCGGAGGCACCATCCGTTCGTCGCTTGGATCGGATCTTCCGTGATTTGAATCGCCATGAGTACGACTCCATCAACCGCGTTCTTGTAACACTTCCGCTTAGCGATCTTCAAGGGTATGAAGATGCACTCCCTCTCTCTCTCGTTGCTAGTATCTCCTAGATTGATCTTGCTGACACATAGGAAAATTTTGAATTATTACTACGTTCCCTAACAGTGGCATCATGAGGTAGGTCTATGTGTAGGTTCTATGCACGAGTAGAACACAAGTTGTTATGGGCGAAGATTTGTTCAATTTGCTTACCGTTACTAGTCTTATCTTGATTCGGCGGCATTGTGGGATGAAGCGGCCCGGACCGACCTTACACGTACGCTTACGTGAGACAGGTTCCATCGATTGACATGCACTTGTTGCATAAGGTGGCTAGCGGGTGTCTGTCTCTCCCACTTTATTCGGATCGGATTCGATGAAGAGGGTCCTTGTCGGTGTCAAAACCGGCGGATCTTGGGTAGGGGGTCCCGAACTGTGCGTCTAGGCGGATGGTAACAGGAGACAAGGGACACGATGTTTTTACCCAGGTTCGGGCCCTCTCGATGGAGGTAAAACCCTACTCCTGCTTGATTGATATTGATGATATGGGTAATACAAGAGTGGATCTACCACGAGATCAAGGATGCTAAACCCTAGAAGCTAGCCTATGGTATGATTGTTGTAATGCTTGTTCGTCCTACGGACTAAAACCCTCCGATTTATATAGACACCGGAGAGGGCTAGGGTTACACAGAGTCAGTTACAATGGTAGGAGATCTACATATCCGTATGTCCAAGCTTGCCTTCCACGCCAAGGAAAGTCCCATCCGGACACGGGACGAAGTCTTCAATCTTGTATCTTCATAGTCTTGGAGTCCGGCCGATGATGATAGTCCGGCTATCCGGACACCCCCTAGTCCAGGACTCCCTCAGTAGCCCCTGAACCAGGCTTCAATGACGATGAGTCCGGCGCACATATTGTTCGGCATTGCAAGGCGGGTTCCTCCTCCGAATAATTCATAGAAGATTGTGAACACCAGGATAGTGTCCGGCTCTGCAAAATAAATTCCACATACCACCGTAGAGAGAATAATATGTACACAAGTTCAATCTGCTGACGTATTTTGTGGCATGACGTCACACCACCACCAAGTCTTTACTTGAATCATTTTTATTATACCACCTCAGCGCGTTTAGCGAAGCGGTTT
The DNA here is from genome assembly GCF_018294505.1 of Triticum aestivum. Lineage (NCBI taxonomy): Eukaryota > Viridiplantae > Streptophyta > Magnoliopsida > Poales > Poaceae > Triticum > Triticum aestivum. The sequence goes on from NC_057798.1 coordinate 170,974,185, forward strand.
CCTTGGCACGTCTTGTCAAAGCAGAGATCGTGTTCCCCTTATTCCGGGATTCCCATCAATACGGACGTGGGTAACCCAACCGCGCCATTGATTGCGGCGCTTGGGAGATAAGCGAGTTTTACCAGGCCGGTGGGGACGCATAGTCTTCGTCCGCCCATATATAGGGGATAAGGATCCACCTTTTTTACCTACGCCTTCTTCCTCCTTTGCTTATCCATCTCCGCGCACCCGAGCTCCAGCGCCCAAGTCTGCACATCTCGTCTAAACCTTCTCCAGCTATGTCCGGAGCGGGAGGCAAGTGGATGGCCTCCTCCGTTACGGAGGGGCACATCAAGAAGCTGCGCGGCGCCGGATACCTATCCAGCGACATCGCGCACCGGCTGCCCGACGAGGGGCAGCTCATCCCCACACCCAGGCCTCATGAGAGGGTCGTATTCCTTCCCCACTTCCTCCGCGGACTGGGCTTCCCACTTCATCCCTTTGTCCGGGGGCTCATGTACTACTACGGCCTGGACTTCCACGATCTGGCGCCAAATTTCATCCTCAACATCTCGGCGTTTATCGTCGTGTGCGAGGCCTTCCTCTGCATCCAGCCCCACTTCGGCTTGTGGCTAAAAACCTTCAATGTCAAGCCGAAGGTGGTGAAGGGCGTCCAAGCGGAGTGCGGAGGCGCCATGGTGGGCAAAATGCCCAACGTCATCTGGCTCGAGGGTGCCTTTGTGGAGTCCGTCAAAGGGTGGCAATCGGGGTGGTTCTACATCACCGAGCCGCGTGACCCTAAATGTGCAGCGGCCCCCGAGTTCAGATATGGTATCCCCATGCAGCTCACCTCCTGGAAAGAGAAGGGCTTGCTATGGGGTAGTCCGAAGGAGCTGACAGGACTCCAGTCCTGTCTCCAGACCTTGGTGAACAAGAAGCTTAAGCTTGTCAACGTGATCCAGGTCATGCTCGTCCGCCGGATTCTCCCCTGCCAGCAACGGGCCTTCAATTTGTGGGAGTTTGATCCGGAACAGCACCGGACCCTGAGCGGGCTCTTCGACACGACGTACGAAGCTGCCTGGAGGGTGCTGTTCAAGGGCGGAGAAGCCCCCACATCCGCAACTGAAGATCGCGGATTCAGCACGAAGCGCCCGGCCGGTGAGGTAAGCTTTGCTATCCTTTATGGGACACTTATTTCTTTCATAGTTTGACTCTACGTGGGATCTAAAACTCCCAATGCCTTTAACAGGACTGACAGAAGACGTCCGGACAGGTTGACTGTCCGGCTCCCCTTCCCGAAGACCCAGTGGACACCCGTTTGACGGGGCTGCTGGTTCCGGCCCTTTACGTGGTGCCGGAGAAGAAGGCCAAGAAGAAGGCCACGGGAACCCGAAGGAGTTCCCGGCGCCAGGTGGTATCGGACTCATCGTCCGATGGCTCCGAGGTGGACTCCTCCCCCGAAGACGAGGAGGAGAAAGAGGACTCTCCCCAGGAGGGGGAAGAGAGGAAGAGGAAGGCTTCCCCAACGAGGGAGGCCGAAGGGTCCAAGAGGGGAAGGACCCTTCCTCCGGACTGCTCCGCCAACACCGACGACGGCGACGAGGGGTGGACCTCAAGGGCCAAGCCCCCGGCAAGATCGTAAGTATCCGGATTCCTGAATGATTTATAATTTCTAATTTTTTTGGCCACATGGTGTCCTTCTAATGCCGCATACAACCTGTAGTCCGGCCGAGGACGATCTTCCCGCTTCTTCGAGCGGGTCCTTGGCTCCGTCGGATGTGGATTCCATTCCGACCGCCTCCACCCCTCGTGACGCTGAGGACGCCAAGGTGGGATCCCAGGAGGGGACCCGCCAGGAGGGGGAGGCTCCGGAGGTGCCACAGGACAACCTCCCGGACTTCACACCGGACTCCGCCCCGGAACCCATAGTGGTTCCGGAGTCCGGCAGGCGGCCCCTTCGTAAGAAGGGCAAGACCGTAACACCGGCGGCCTCCGTCCAACCGGAGGCGCCGGACAACTTGTTGGAGGCGCTCAACGGCGCTTCCATCAAGGAAGAACACCGAATGTCATGAGTGCGGTGATTCAGAAGCTTCAGCTCGCCAAGAGCGGGCTGACCGAAGCCTGTAACAGCCTTCTAACAGGCTTTGAGGTAAGAAATTTTAAAATATGTAATGTAATACCGCATAGACAGTAGCCCCTGATGCTCGGTTCGGTGTTCGGAAAGAAAAGCCGGACTGAGGATCTAAAAAGATATACGCAGGAGTTCTAAAAATTATGTCAATATGGGATTGCAGGCTGCGCTGTTGACCTCTGCCGCACTGACTGCGGAGGTCGATGCTTTGAAGCAGAACCTCGAGCGGTCCGAGAACGAGCTCGGCCTTGCCAAGAAGCAGCTCGAGGACAAAGAAGGTGAGTAACACCATATTAGATTTGTACCTTACAGAAAAAGGATTTTGGTTGCGAGAGAAATAACAAGGATAACATGGGCACTGCAGGGGCCACGAACGAGGTGGCGACCCTGAAGGAGGCCGTGTCCGCGGCCGAGCGTAATGCGGCCGCGGAACGAGCTGAGCGAGAGAAGCAGGAGGCGCGGGTGGCGGAGGTGCAGCAAGAGCTCCAGGCTCTCGTGGAAAAGCATGAGAGTTTGGAGCGCGACTCGAAGACTCGAGAGTCCGAGCTTGCCTCGGCTCTTGAGAGTGCCAAAGCCGTGAAGGCCGAGGCCCATAAGGCCCTCCAGGAGATTGAGGCGGTGAAGAAAATAGCGGCGGGTAAGGCATTTTTCATGCAAAGCAAGCATGTGAATGTGAATTACCTGTTACTTACCCGAATTCAGAGCTCTCGAGGAGCGTTTGCAGATCTGCCTCGCAGCGTGTCCGATGCTGCCGCATTCTACCGGGCCGAGGAGGGGAGCTCGACGGAGAAGGTCTTCTGGTCTGAGTACGCTGAGGCCGGACATCCGGTGCCCCTTAGCGACCAGCTGAAGCAGCTGGTCGAGCTCCACAAGGTAGCCGAGCAGGCCATGAAGGGCCTCATAGTTCGGCTGTGGCCCGAAGAGGCCATGCCTGGGAGCTACTTCGGCCTGGTGCGGCGGCTGGTGGATGCGTGTCCCTGGGTGGAGGTCATCAAGCGCTCCGCCTGCATTGAAGGTGCCCGTCGGGCCCTTGGCCGTGCAAAAGTGCACTGGGGCAGGCTGGATGCTGAGAAGCTTCTGACGGACGCGCCTCCGGCGGGCAAGGAGTATCGCACGCCCGAAATGTATTATAAAAGTGTCCTGAAGGGTGCCCGCAAGATTGCGGATGAGTGCTCCAAAGATGTAATATTTGAGTAGACTCGCAATGTGTTATCCTATGCGCTGAAAACTTTGTTCATATGCGCTAAGCAACGCTTATTAATTTAAAATATTACCTTCTGTGCGGCCGTTTATCAAATCTGAGAGATGGCAAGTCGTCGGCTTCAGCCTCCATGCCACGAGTGCTGGGGTGTTCGGGATAAACTTGAGCGCTCTTGTTCCCATTTTTGGGTCCATCTAGGGAGGCGCTCAACACACGAACAAGGCAACCGGACTTATAATGCTTGAACACTCTCACTTCGCCATAGAATTTTATAATTTTAAATTTCGGCAAAATCCCTAGTGTTCGGAAGACCGAGTTCGGGGCGCTATCCATGCCTGGGCCGGATGAAGCCGGTTCCTCGCTCTAAGCGGCATAAGTCTTTAGGGACTCGAAAGGACCTCTCGAACAGCGACCAGCTCTCGCCTTATCATGACGGTCAGTTTTAGCTTTCTCCACTAAGGCGCTCGCCCAGCTCAACCGGGGCGCAATCGCAGTGGTTCTCCCAGTGCTACCTTAGCCGATAGAACGGAACATAAGGTACCAAAACATGGGAGCCGGGCAAACACAACTATTGACCCAAGACATGATTCGAAGCCGATGCATATAGTGCTATAAGTACGGGGTGCCGCACTTGTGAAAGTGTTCGGGCTTATCACACCATAATGCGGGGAACATAAGCCCCTGGTGTATTCGGCCGTACCAAAATGTACGGATCCAAAATGTCATAAATGAACATATATGTAAGAAAGGAATGCAATTATAAGCGAAAAGTGATGCATTGTTTATTCAAGGAATTCTGCCATGAGTGCAGAACGATACAAATACTGCGGTAAGCAAGGGATTGGACTATTAGACATGTCTCCCTCCAAGGGTAGGCTGCAGAATGGTGTATTAAACAAATTTAATGCTCATAATGGAGACCACCTGAGTATTCGTCGTAGCCTTCGTCCTTCCCTGGCTGTTGCATCGTGAGTTCGGCAGATCCACTGCCGGACAGGGCCTCTGGTGAACGGAGTCCTATGGGTAAAAATAATAATAATAAAAAAGAATGACACACTTGGGAGCCCCTGGTGTGGTTGAGCCGCACTCTGGGCCTGTCGTGGTCGTGCCCCTCCCCCTATGCCCATGGTATCTCCAGAGTGTAATGATGTACGCGAAGGGCTAGTCTTGCAATCATGCAAGGGCTGGGGTTGGGGCCACATTGCTACGCGTGCTTGGAACGTGCCAGGTGGTCTTGATGTATGTTACTCCGGGCGCGCTTGGCTGTGTCCAGTCGTTTAACGGCCGGGCTCGAAAATTGCCTTAAGAGGCTGCTCTGTACTTCCGCCGCGAGAGCCGCTGTGTGTTCCTCCATTCGGAGGGAGCGTTCAGTGTTTCCGTTGACCGTGATGACTCCATGAGGGCCTGGCATCTTGAGCTTGAGGTATGCGTAATGCGGCACCGCGTTGAACTTTGCAAACGCGGTTCGTCTGAGCAGAGCATGATAGCCACTGTGGAACGGGACTATGTCGAAGATTAACTCCTCGCTTCGGAAGTTATCCGGGGATCCGAAGACCACTTCCAGTGTGACTGAGCCTGTACAATTGGCCTCTACTCCTGGTATGACGCCTTTGAAGGTCGTCTTTGTAGGTTTAATCCTTGAGGGGTCTATGCCCATCTTGCGCACTGTATCCTGATAAAGCAGGTTTAGGCTGCTGCCGCCGTCCATCAGGACTCTAGTGAGGTGAAATCCATCGACGATTGGGTCTAAAACCAATGCGGCGAACCCGCCATGGCGGATACTGGTGGGGTGGTCCCTTCGATCGAAAGTGATCGGGCAAGAGGACCATGGATTGAACTTCGGGGCGACTGGCTCCATCGCATATACGTCCCTAAGTGCACGCTTCCGCTCCCTCTTGGGTATGTGGGTTGCATATATCATGTTTACCGTCCGCACTTGTGGGGGGAAACCCTTCTGTCCTCTGCTGTTCGGCGGCCGGGTCTCATCCTCGTCATCGCTATGCAGCCCCTTGTCATTGTTTTCGGCAATTAACTTGCCTGCCTGCTTGAATACCCAACAATCCCTGTTGGTGTGATTAGTTGGCTTTTCGGGGGTGCCATGTATCTGGCAAGAGCGGTCGAGTATTCGGTCCAAATTGGACAGACTCGGAGTAGTTCTTTTAAATGGCTTTTTCCGCTGACCGGGTTTAGAGCCTCTGAATCCGGCATTGACTGCCGTATCCTCAGTGTTATCGCCGTTAACGCGGCATTTGTTTTTGTTACGACACGACCTGCCATTGCGGTCCTTGTAGTCCGGACTGCCAGAATTTTTGCTGAGGTTGTTACTGCGGGCTAGCCAGCTGTCCTCCCCCGCACAGAAGCGGGTCATGAGTGATGTGACGGCTGCCATGGATTTCGGCTTTTCCTGTCCTAGGTGCCGGGCCAGCCACTCGTTGCGGATGTTATGTTTGAAGGCTGCGAGGGCCTCTGCATCCGGACAGTCGACGATTTGATTTTTCTTTGTTAAGAACCGTGTCCAGAACTGTCTGGCCGATTCGTCTGGCTGCTGAATTATGTGGCTTAGGTCATCGGCGTCTGGTGGTCGCACATATGTGCCCTGGAAGTTGTCGAGAAATGCGGCTTCCAGGTCCTCCCAACACCCAATTGACTCTGCTGGCAAGCTGTTCAGCCAATGCCGAGCTGGTCCTTTAAGCTTGAGTGGGAGATACTTGATGGCGTGGAGATTGTCACCGCGGGCCATATGGATATGAAGGAGATAATCTTCGATCCAAACCACGGGGTCCGTTGTGCCATCGTAGGATTCAATGTTCACGGGTTTAAACCCTTCAGGGATTTGATGATCCATTACTTCATCTGTGAAGCATAGTGGGTGTGCGGCGCCTCTATAATGGGCAATATCACGATGTAGCTCAAGAGAGCTTTGTCTGCTGTGTTCGGCCCGACCGGAGTTGCTGTATCCGGCGCGACGGTAGTCGTCGTGGATCGTGGGGCGCCCACATGATCCGTAGATAGATCTTGATTGTTTTGCCTTGTCCTCCAATATGTCTCGCAAGTCCGGCGCATTCCCCCGTGGCTTCGCGCTTTTCGAGCGGTGCCGGGGTACAGTTCTGGTGGAGGGCCTAGATGCCTCTCTGTCACGGCCACGAGGTGGTCGGTCTGCCGTATTGTGCGCTGGTGATGAAGGTTTGTATGCCTCCTCCTCTAATCGGGGGAGCAACTTGCGTCTTGGGTAGCTTTTGGAGGGGCGTTCGAGTTCATGCTCTTCGGTCAGGAGGACCTCGGTCCATCTGTCGGCCAGCAGGTCTTGATCAGCTCGAAGCTGTTGCTGCTTTTTCTTTAGGCTGTTCGTCGTGGCTATTAGCCTGCGTTTAAAATGCTCTTGTTCGACGGGATCCTCGGGCATGACGAATTCGTCGTCGTTGAGGCTTGCCTCGTCTCCGGAGGGAGGCATGTAATTATCGTCCTCTATCTCCTCGTCTGCCGCTCTCTCTTGAGGGCTGGCTTCTCCGTCCTCCTGTGCTGAATCTTGCTGGAGGGGGTTGTCTTCGGCACTCTCTGGGGTGTTATTATCTCTGGTGCCGGAATCTCCATTCTTGCTGTGGCGGGATTTAGAGCGGTGCCGCTGACGTCGGCGCTTGGGCTGTTTCTTAGAGGAATCTGCCTCCCCTGCTTCTTCGCCGTTCCCATCCTTTGGGATGTCCACCATGTATATGTCGTATGACGAGGTGGTCTTCCAGTGCCCCGTAGGCGCTGGTTCTTGGTCGTCTCCGGCATCGTCGTCCATACCGTCGATGTCTTCGGAGTCGTAGTCTAGCATGTCGGTTAGATCGTCGACAGTGGCTACAAAGTGGGTGGTGGGTGGGCTTTGAATTTCTTCGTCGTCCGCATCCCAACCATCCTGACCGCAGTCCGGCCAGGGCTCTCCTGATAACGAGAGATACTTTAGCGAATTCAGGATGTCGCCAAAGGGTGAGTGCTGAAAGATGTCCGCAGCGGTGAACTCCATGATCGGCGCCCAATCGGATTCGATTGGCAGGGGCGCAGGAGGTTCGGAGTCCGGCGAGGAGTCCGACACCTCGGAGTCACGAGCTTTGAAAAGGACAAGGTCAGTATTCGACCCAATCGCCGTAGAAGTTGCAGCCTCCGAGGCGGTGTCCAGCCACCTGTCCTCGATCTGTGCGGTCAGCTCCGAACTATGGGTCAGAGAGGACTCATGTGCGGCCTCCAGGGTACTATCCGGTGGCAGAGCTAAATCATGTCCATCGTGACAGTGCGGCGCGCTCGGCTGTGGCTCGAATCCATCGAAGATCAAGTCTCCGCGGATGTCAGCCGTGAAATTTAGGCTTCCAAACCTGACCTGATGGCCAGGGGCGTAGCTTTCGATCTGCTCCAGATGGCCAAGCGAATTGGCCCGCAGTGCAAAGCCGCCGAACGCGAAGATCTGTCCGGGGAGAAAAGTCTCACCCTGGACTGCGTTGTTGTTGATTGAAGAAGCCATCAAGCCTATCGGTGACGACACAGAGGAACTCTCAATGAAAGCACCAATGTTGGTGTCAAAACCAGCGGATCTTGGGTAGGGGGTCCCGAACTGTGCGTCTAGGCGGATGGTAATAGGAGACAAGGGACACGATGTTTTTACCCAGGTTCGAGCCCTCTCGATGGAGGTAAAACCCTACTCCTGCTTGATTGATATTGATGATATGGGTAATACAAGAGTGGATCTACCACGAGATCAAGGAGGCTAAACCCTAGAAGCTAGCCTATGGTATGATTGTTGTAATGGTTGTTCGTCCTACGGACTAAAACCCTCCGGTTTATATAGACACCGGAGAGGGCTAGGGTTACACAGAGTCGGTTACAATGGTAGGAGATCTACATATCCGTATCGCCAAGCTTGCCTTCCACACCAAGGAAAGTCCCATCCGGACACGGGACGAAGTCTTCAATCTTGTATCTTCATAGTCTTGGAGTCCGGCCGATGATGATAGTCCAGCTATCCGGACACCCCCTAGTCCAGGACTCCCTCAGTCTTTATGAAGGGTAAATAGAAATTGGCATATCACTGTTGTGGCTTTTGTGTAGGTAAGAAACGTTCTTTCTAGAAACCCATAGTAGCCACGTAAAACATGCAACAACAATTAGAGGACATCTAACTTGTTTTTGCAGGGTATGCTATGTGATGTGATATGGCCAAAAGGATGTGATGAATGATATATGTGATGTATGAGATTGATCATGTTCTTGTAATAGGAATCACGACTTGCATGTCGTTGAGTATGACAACCGGCAGGAGCCATAGGAGTTGTCTTAATTTATTTTATGACCCGCGAGTCAATGTAAACACCATGTAATTACTTTACTTTATTGCTAACCGTTAGCCATAGTAGTAGAAGTAATAGTTGGCGAGACAACTTCATGAAGACACGACGATGGAGATCATGATGATGGAGATCATGGTGTCATGCCGGTGACGAAGGTGATCATGCCGCGCCTCAAAGATGGATATCAAAGTCGCAAGATGATATTGGCCATATCATGTCACTTTATGATTTGCATGTGATGTTTGTCATGTTTACATCTTATTTGCTTAGAACGACGGTAGCATAAATAAGATGATCCCTCACTAAAATTTCAAGAAATGTGTTCCCCCTAACTGTGCACTATTTCGAAGGTTTGTTCTTTCGAAGCACCACGTGATGATCGGGTGTGATAGATTCTAACGTTCACATACAACGGGTGTAAGCCAGATTTACACATGTGAAACACTTAGGTTGAGTTGATGACCCTAGCATGTACATACATGGCGTCGGAACATGAGAGACCGAAAGGTCAAACATGAGTCGTATAGTAGATGCGATCAACATGGAGATGTTCACCGTTGATGACTAGTCCGTCTCACGTGAGGATCGAACACGACCTAGTCGATTCGGATCATGTATCACTTAGATGACTAGAGGAATGTCTATCTGAGTGGTAGTTCATTAAATAATTTGATTAGATGAACTTAATTATCATGAACTTAGTCTAAAATTGTCTTTACAATCTATCTTGTAGATCAAATGGCCCACACTAATGTTGCCCTCAACTTCAACGCGTTCCTAGAGAAAACCAAGCTGAAAGACGATGGTAGCAACTATACGGACTGGGTCCGTAACTTGAGGATCATCCTCATAGCTGCCAAGAAAGCATATGTCCTTGAAGCACTGCTAGGTGATGCACCCATTTTCCCAGCAACTCAAGACGTTATGAACGCCTGGCAGTCGCGTAGTGATGATTACTCCCTGGTTTAGTGTGGCATGCTTTAAAGCTTAGAATCAGGGCTCCAAAAGCGTTTTGAGCAACACGGAGCATACGAGATGTTCCAAGAGCTGAAAATGGTTTTCCAAGCTCATGCCCGAGTGTCGTGGTATTCTCATGGGGGGTGCAAGACGACATATGCCACAAGGTGGCTTCGTGTGAGGGCAAGACTGCTGCTGATAGGCCCGGGAGCGGGTATGCGAATAGCAAGCGGTAGTTTACCTAGGTTCGGGGCTCTCCGGTGAGATAATACCCCTACTCCTGCATGTCTGTATGTATGTGGCATATCTCAGTACAGAGTGCTCCTAGAGCTGTATCATTGGTCAGTGCCATAGGCATCTGACTTTGTATATGCGGGTGGCTGGGTAGGCAAGGATGCTCTAATGGCCGAATGGCTTATGGCCATGAGTGTGTGCGTGAGCATGCTAGCCCGTGGGAGTGGATGGATGGATGTGTGCCTTATATAGTGTGGCTAACTTAGCAAATAAGCTATGTAGGCATGGTAGCTAGCTAGGTAGTGGCATGGTGGGGTGTTACACTTGTCCCCTGGGTCACTTCATAAATAGTGCCCAGGGACAAGTGTCACTATGATGGCTAGGGTGACACGTGAATAGTGCACGGGTACGACCGTCTCGTCGGTGTCTTATCGGTGTCGGGTCGGGCTGCAGTCGGCAGCCAGCTGGTTGGCGCAGTCGGCAACCGGCTGGTCGGTGCAGCCGGCAGCCGGCAGTCGGCCGGGCAGAGCAGTCGGACGGGGAGCCGGCATGAGCAGCCGGACAATCGGACTGAGGGGCTTTGCTAGCCCCGATGTCTTGATTTATTGTCTCGCCGTCTTCGGGGTATCCATGTCCAATTACTCCGACAGTAGCCCCCAAGCCTTTGGGCAACTTGGCAAAGTTGGGCGGAGGTTTTTTGGCGAGTGTTCATGGAAATGATCATGAAAAAGACAAAGTTAGTCCACGCAGATATATCATGTGTTTGCTTTCAGCATTGCAAGTTTTATGCGGAGGGTGCCGACTCGGTTTCGTCCGAGCCCCCTTCTATCTTTTTCATGTCCCCTCCGCTCTTTGGCTTGTGCTCTCGCTAGCCGGACAGCCGGTCTGCGGTCTGTGGCTGAGAGTGGGCCGCGGAGTGGAGCGTACAATACTCAGACTTTGGGAGCGAATTTCACCGAGTACATACTCATAAAGGAAACGGTCGGGTCGCCCGAAGCGTTTTTCTTTCCGGACATTTTTTCGCGTGGTATGACCTCCAGCTTTTGCTCTTGCTAGCCGGACAGCCGCTCTGTGGTCTGTGGCTGAGAGGTGGGCCTTTGGTACTGCACACGCTATTAAGCCGTCTGCGGGAAAAAACGTCTCAGGCCAAGCGGCCAGCCTCCGGGCCAACTCTGGCTGGCGCCGGAGCGAACAGTGGTGCGACTGCAATAAAAATGCGGAGATAGCCCCCGAGCATCGCTCGGGGTTATCCGTGCTTGCATGATGCAAAAATATGCGGGTGAGGAGCTCACATTGATTTTCGTGTAGCCGAGGCGGAGTTTGCCGAAGACAGCCGGCGCGGCTCAGCACTCGCGGAGTGCGCCAGCGCACCCGCCGGGTGTATCCTTCGAGCCCCTGGGTCCTCGAAGGAGGGTCCCGCCGGTCGGGCTTGACCGGCCAGGCGGCGAGCGAAACGCGGTCGAGCCGGCTTGGCGCAGCCGGCCAGGCGGCGAGGAGTCTGGTAGCGTCCTCTTCTTCTTCTTTCTCTCCTGCCGGCTGCTGGCAGCCGGACACAACTTTTCTTGTTTTTGCTTCTTGCAATCTTCCGTGGGGCGCGCCAGCGCACCCACCGGGTGTAGCCCCCGAGATTCGGGCCGACTGCTGAGCAGTCGGGCCGGATCTCCCGGCAACTACTTTGTCATCTTCCTCGCGGGGGCGCGCCAGTGCACCCGCTGGGTGCAGCCCTCGAGATTCGGGCCGACTGCTGAGCAGTCGGGCCGGATCTCCCGACAACTACTTTGTCTTCTTCTTCGCGGGGGCGCGTCAGTGCACCCGCTGGGTGTAGCCCCCGAGATTCGGGCCGACTGCTGAGCAGTCCGGCCGGATATCCCGACGACTACTTTGTCTTCTTCTTTTTCTTCTTCAGCCGGCTGGGCGGGCGGACCCCGACGCAGCAGTCAGACTCTTTGCAACCGGCCAGGCAGCCAGCAGTCGGACGCACATCTGGCGGTCGGACGTACGTTTCTTTTTTTTTCTCTGCCGGCTGTGGGTAGCCGGACGGCTTTCCACTCGTGGCTGTGTTGATGGAGCAGTCTGCCCGCATCTCTCTCTATTTCTTTTTTTTTTCTGTCCGGCTCCACGAGAGGAGTCGGACCCTTTTCTCTTTTTTTTCTTGCTCAGCACCTGGCCACGCGAGCAGGTGGCCAACTTTTTCCAGCCGGCAACCAGGCAATCGGCCTCTTTTCTTTTTCTTTTTTATTTTCTTGCTCAGCACCTGGCCACGCGAGCAGGCGGCCAACTTTTTCCAGCCGGCAACCAGGCAATCGGCCTCTTTTCTTTTTCTTTCTCTTTTCTTTCGTTTTTTCTCTACTCGCCGAAGGCGGTAGTCAGCTAGCAACTGGGGCCGGCTGGCGCGTGCCGGGTGCTGGCGGAGGCGGGGCGGAGGACCCGGAGCTGGCCCGAGCCAGACGCGCGGAGGCGGGGGAGGTCGGCCGCGGGCGAGGCGCTGACGGGCGCGGCACAGCCGGCCGCGCGGCGAGTCGGGCGCGCGGGAGGCGGCAGCAGCTACCAGGCCGGCGCGCGGGAGTCGGCAGTGGCAACCCGGAGGAGCGGCGCACACAGCGAGCGCCAGAGCCGGTAGGAGGCGCGCGAGGCGCGCGGAGCCGGCTGCGGAGCAACAGGGCGGAGGCGAGCCGGCGAGGGCCCGAAGCCGGCTGGCTCGGAGCACTCAGCAGCCGGCGGGGGCAGAGGCGGGGCAGCCGGCCGTCCGGGTTGGTGGGGCGAGAAGGCGAAGCCGGCACGGAGGCGGAGCAGGCGGCCGGGCCGGCTTGGCGATCCGGTGGACGCGGCGCAGGCGTCCGGGGCGCACGGGAGGCCGGGTTGCGGGCAGCCGGCCCGCGCGAAGCCGGCTGGCAGCCGGAACGGGCGGCGCGCGGGGGCGGCCGCAGGGAGCCGGCAGACGGCCGGGCCAGGACTGGACGAGAGCCGGCGCGGGCGAAGGAGCACGCGGAGGCCGCGGTGCTGGTGGCCGGGCACTCGGGGCGGAGCCGGCGGCCCGAGGCGACGCGGACGGGCGTGGTTGGTGCTGCCAGGAGGCGGGCAGGCGGCGCGGCTGCATCCGAGTGCTCGGAGACGGCGGCGCGAGGGTGCAGGGAGCCGGAGGATGGGGCGCGAGCCGTCGCGGCGATGCACATGAGCGGTGGTGCCCGGGGCAGGGGAGGCCGTGGACGCTTGAAGGCGGGGAGGAGGAGGTCGCGCACGGGGACGCACGCGCGACTGCAGGCGTGGAGGAGGCATGCTGGGGCTTCCGTGCTTGGGGGACACAGCGCGGCGGTGAGCCCGCGGAAGCCGGCGCAGGATGCGCGACCCCGCCAGCGGCTCCGGAGCCCGGCAGAGGAGCGCTGGAGGCGGAAGAGCAGGGCCGGCGCTGGTGCAGAGGCGGGCGAAGCAGCAGGCAAGTGCGGGGGAGCTGGAGTACGAGCACGCGCTGCCAGAGGAGCTTGAGTAGACGCAAATGCGGGAGCAGCCAGCACGGCCACGCGCGGGGATGGCCGGAGATGCGCGAGGCACAGCATCAATTAGACCATTGTCTGTTAGTCTGGGTAGCGTACATGCACTATATGGTTTGTGTCTAGGTAGCATCTGGGGCATGTACGGGGTAGTATCTGTGTAGTGTATGGCCAATGGTTTGACCATGAGTTGACTTAGCAGCTAGCTAGCTTGCATAGACAATGTACGGATGAGCGAACGCTCGTGTGTCGGTCAAAGCAAGGCGCAACACGGAGGGAAGCAAACGCAAGCGGCGCATGGATGGCCACGGTCGACCGAAACAAGGCCCCGCGCGCGGCGCGCGCGCGGACGGATAGCCGGCGTCGCAACGGTGGTGACGAAGAGGGCGAGGCCGACGACGAGGGCGCGCCGTCCCGCACGGCCGCTCCGGGGGCGGGTCGAAGTCGAGCCCCCGAGCGCTACCGGAGAGACGGAGCGACGCCGCGGCGGGGAAGACGAAGATGGTCCCGCCCAGACAACGAAACCAGCAGCAGCGCGGTAGCATAGTACCGCCCCACGGTGGGCGCCAAATGTCGTGGTATTCTCACGGGGGGTGCAAGACGACATATGCCACAAGGTGGCTTCGTGTGAGGGCAAGACTGCTGCTGATAGGCCCGGGAGCGGGTATGCGAATAGCACGCGGTAGTTTACCCAAGTTCGGGGCTCTCCGGAGAGATAATACCCCTAATCCTGCATGTCTGTATGTATGTGGCATATTTCAGTACATAGTGCTCCTAGAGCTGTATCATTGGTCAGTGCCATAGGCATCTGACTTTGTATATGCGGGTGGCCGGGTAGGCAAGGATGCTCTAGTGGCCGAATGGCTTATGGCCATGAGTGTGTGCGTGAGCATGCTAACCCGTGGGAGTGGATGGATGGATGTGTGCCTTATATAGTGTGGCTAGCTTAACAAATAAGCTATGTAGGCATGGTAGCTAGCTAGGTAGTGACATGGTGGGGTGTCACACTTGTCCCCTGGGTCACTTCATAAATAATTCCCAGGGACAAGTGTCACTGTATATGATGGCTGGGGTGACACATGAATAGTGCACGGGTACGGACGTCTCGTCGGTGCCTTGTCGGTGTCGGGTCGGGCTACAGTCGGCAGCCGGCTGGTTGGCGCAGTCGGCAACCGGCTAGTCAGTGCAGTCGGCAGCCGGCAGTCGGCCGGGCAGAGCAGTCGGACGGGGAGCCGGCATGAGCAGCAGGACAATCGGACTGAGGGGCTTTGCTAGCCCCGATGTCTTGATTTATTGTCTCGCCGTCTTCGGGGTATCCATGTCCAATTACTCCAACACCGGGTCAAGAGATATGAAGTCTCCAACAAGTTCTATAGTTGTAAGATGGAGAAAAATAGTTCTGTCAGCGAGCATATACTCAAAATGTCTGGGTTGCACATGTTGGCGAATGTTGCAGAAAATTAAAAATTTTCCTACGGTTTCACCAAGATCCATCTATGAGTTCATCTAAGCAACGAGTCATGGGAGTGAGTTTGCATCTACATACCACTTGTAGATCGCGTGCGGAAGCGTTCAAGGGGATGATGATGATGGAGTCGTACTCGCCGTGATTCAGATCACCGATGACCAAGTGCTGAACGGACAACACCTCCGCGTTCAACACACGTACGGGACGGGAGACGTCTCCTCCTACTTGATCCAGCAAGGGGGGAGGAGAGGTTGATGATGATCCAGTAGCACGACGGCGTGGCGGTGGATGCAGCAGAACTCCGGCAGGGCTTCGCCAAGCGACTACGGGAGGAGGACGAGGTGTAGCAGGGGGAGGGAGGCGCCAATGCATAGGGTGCGGCTGCCCTCCCCCTTGCCCTCCTTTATATAGGCCCCCAGGGGGGCGCCGGCCTGGGAGATTCAATCTCCCAAGGGGGCGGCGGCCAGGGGGGGGGGGGTGGAGTGCCCCCCAAGGCATGTGGTGCGCCCCCCACCCTAGGGTTTCAACCCTAGGCGCAGGGGGTGGGCCTAGGGGGCGCACCAGCCCACTATGGGCTGGCTCCCCTCCCACTTCAGCCCATGGGGCCCTCCGGGATGGGTGGCCCCACCCGGTGGACCCCCGGGACCCTTTCGGTGGTCCCGGTACATTACCGGGTGACCCCGAAACTTTCCCGATGGCCGAAATACCACTTCCTATATATAATTCTTTACCTCCGGACCATTCCGAAACTCCTCGTGACATCCGGGATCTCATCTGGGACTCCGAACAACATTCGGTATGCTGCATACACATATTCATACAACCCTAGCGTCACCGAACCTTAAGTGTGTAGACCCTACGGGTTCGGGAGACACGTAGACATGACCGAGACGACTCTCGGGCAATAACCAACAGCGGATCTGGATACCCATGTTGGCTCCCACATGCTCCTCGATGATTTCATCGGATGAACCACGATGTTGAGGATTAAACAGCCCCGTATACAATTCCCTTTGTCAATCGGTACGTTACTTGCCCGAGACTCGATCGTCGGTATCCCAATACCTTGTCCAGTCTCATTACCGGCAAGTAACTTTACTAATACCGTAATGCATGATCCCGTGACCAACCACTTGGTCACTTTGAGCTCATTATGATGATGCATTACCGAGTGGGCCCAAAGATACCTCTCCGTCATACGGAGTGACAAATCCCAGTCTCGATCCGTGTCAACCCAACAGACACTTTCGGAGATACCTGTAGTGCACCTTTATAGTCATCCAGTTACGTTGTGACGTTTGATACATCTAAACCACTCCTACGGTATCCGGGAGTTACACGATCTTATGGTCTAAGGAAGAGATACTTGACATTGGAAAAGCTCTAGCAAACAAACTACACGATCTTGTGCTATGCTTAGGATTGGGTCTTGTCCATCACATCATTCTCCTAATGATGTGATCCCGTTATCAACGACATCCAATGTCCATAGCCAGGAAACCATGACTATCTGTTGATCACAACGAGCTAGTCAACTAGAGGCTCACTAGGGACATATTGTGGTCTATGTATTCACACGTGTATTACGATTTCCGGATAATACAGTTATAGCATGAATAAAAGACAATTATCATGAACAATGAAATATAATAATACTTTTATTATTGCCTCTAGGGCATATTTCCAACAGTCTCCCACTTGCACTAGAGTCACTAATCTAGTTACATTGTGATGAATCGAACACCCATAGAGTTCTGGTGTTGATCATGTTTTGCTCGCGAGAGAGGTTTAGTCAACGGATCTGCGACATTCAGATCCGTATGTACTTTGCAAATATCTATGTCTCCATCTTGAACATTTTCACGGATGGAGTTGAAACGACGCTTGATGTGCCTGGTCTTCTTGTGAAACCTGGGCTCCTTGGCAAGGGCAATAGCTCCAGTGTTGTCATAGAAGAGTTTGATCGGCCCCGACGCATTGGGTATGACTCCTAGGTCGATGATGAACTCCTTCACCCAAATTGCTTCATGCGCTACCTCCGAGGCTGCCATGTATTCCGCTTCACATGTAGATCCCACCACGATGCTCTGCTTGCAGCTGCACTAGCTTACTGCTCCACCATTCAACATATACACGTATCCGGTTTGTGACTTAGAGTCATCCAGATATGTGTCGAAGCTAGCGTCGACGTAACCCTTTACGACGAGCTCTTCGTCACCTCCATAAACGAGAAACATGTCCTTTGTCCTTTTCAGGTACTTCAGGATATTCTTGACCGCTGTCCAGTGTTCCTTGCCGGGATTACTTTGGTACCTTGCTACCAAACTTACGGCAAGGTTTACATCAGGTCTGGTACACAGCATGGCATACATAATAGATCATATGGCTGAAGCATAGGGGATGACACTCATCTCTTCTTTATCTTTTGCCGTGGTCGGGGACTGAGCCGAGCTCAATCTCACACCTTGCAACATAGGCAAGAACCCCTTCTTGGACTGATCCATTTTGAACTTCTTCAAAATCTTATCAAGGTATGTGCTTTGTGAAAGACCTATGAGGCGTCTCGATCTATCTCTATAGATCTTGATGCCTAATATATAAGCAACTTCTCCAAGGTCCTTCATTGAAAAACACTTATTCAAGTAGGCCTTAATGCTGTCCAGAAGTTCTATATCATTTCCCATCAGGAGTATGTCATCTACATATAATATGAGAAATGCTACAGAGCTCCCACTCACTTTCTTGTAAACGCAGGCTTCTCCATAAGTCTGCATAAACCCAAACGCTTTGATCATCTCATCAAAGTGAATGTTCCAACTCCGAGATGCTTGCACCAACCCATAAATGGATCGCTGGAGCTTGCATACTTTGTTAGCGTTCTTAGGATCGACAAAACCTTCCGGCCGCATCATATACAGCTCTTCCTTAAGATGTCCGTTAAGGAATGCCATTTTGACGTCCATCTGCCATATCTCATAATCATAGTATGCGGCAATTGCTAACATGATTCGGACGGACTTCATCTTTGCTACGGGAGAGAATGTCTCGTCGTAGTCAATCCCTTGAACTTGTCGATAACCCTTAGCGACAAGTCGAGCTTTATAGATGGTAACATTACCATCCGCGTCCGTCTTCTTCTTAAAAACCCATTTGTTTTCTATCGCTCGCCGTTCATCGGGCAAGTCTGTCAAAGTCCATACTTTGTTTTCATACATGGATTCTATCTCGGATTTCATGGCTTCAAGCCATTTGTTGGAATCTGGGCCCGCCATCGCTTCTTCATAGTTCGAAGGTTCACCGTTGTCTAACAACATGATTTCCAGGACAGGGTTGCCGTACCACTCTGGTGCGGAACGTGTCCTTGTGGACCTACGAAGTTCAGTAGCAACTTGATCCGAAGTACCTTGATCATCATCATTATTTTCCTCTTCAGTTGGTGTAGGCATCACAGGAACATTTTCCTGAGCTGCACCACTTACCCGTTCGAGAGGTAGTACTTCATCGAGTTCTACTTTCCTCCCACTTACTTCTTTCGAGAGAAACTCTTTTTCCAGAAAGCATCCGTTCTTGGCAACAAAGATCTTGCCCTCGGATCTTAAGTAGAAGGTATACCCAACGGTTTCCTTAGGGTATCCTATGAAGACGCATTTTTCCGACTTGGGTTCGAGCTTTTTAGGTTGAAGTTTCTTGACATAAGCATCGCATCCCCAAACTTTTAGAAACGACAGCTTAGGTTTCTTCCCGAACCATAATTCATACGGTGTCGTCTCAACGGATTTAGACGGTGCCCTATTTAAAGTGAATGTAGCTATCTCTAGAGCGTATCCCCAAAATGATAGCGGTAAATCGGTAAGAGACATCATAGACCGCACCATATCCAATAGAGTGCGATTACGACGTTCGGACACACCGTTACGCTGAGGTGTTCCAGGCGGCATGATTTGTGAAACGATTCCACATTTCCTTAAGTGTGTACCATATTCGTGACTTAAGTATTCTCCTCCATGATCTGATCGTAGGAACTTTATCTTTCAGTCACGTTGATTCTCTACCTCATTCTGAAATTCCTTGAACTTTTCAAAGGTCTCAGACTTGTGTTTCATCAAGTAGACATACCCATATCTACTCAAGTCATCAGTGAGAGTGAGAACATAACGATATCCTCCGCGAGCCTCAACGCTCATTGGACCGCACACATCGGTATGTATGATTTCCAACAAGTTGGTTGCTCGCTCCATTGTTCCAGAGAACGGAGTCTTGGTCATTTTGCCCATGAGGCATGGTTCGCATGTGTCAAATGATTGATAATCGAGAGACTCTAAAAGTCCATCAGCATGGAGCTTCTTCATGCGCTTGACACCAATGTGACCAAGGCGGCAGTACCACAAGTATGTGGGACTATCGTTATCAACTTTACATCTTTTGGCATTCACACTATGAACATGTGTAATATTACGCTCGAGATTCATTAAAATAAACCATTGACCATCGGGGCATGACCATAAAACATATCTCTCATATAAATAGAACAACCATTATTCTCGGATTTAAATGAGTAGCCATCTCGTATTAAACGAGATCCAGATACAATGTTCATGCTCAAACTTGGCACCAAATAACAATTATTAAGGTTTATAACTAATCCCGTAGGTAAATGTAGAGGTAGCGTGCCGACGGCGATCACATCGACCCTGGAACCATTCCCGACGCGCATCGTCACCTCGTCCTTCGCGAGTCTCCGTTTATGCCGCAGCTCCTGCTATGAGTTACAAATATGAGCAACGGCACCGGTATCAAATACCCAGGAGTTACTACAAGTACTGGTAAGGTACACATCAATTACATGTATATCAAATATACCTTTGGTGTTGCCGGCCTTCTTATCCGCTAAGTATTTGGGGCAGTTCCGCTTCCAGTGACCCTTCCCCTTGCAATAAAAGCACTCAGTCTCAGGCTTGGGTCCATTCTTTGACTTCTTCCCGGTAACTGGCTCACCGGGCGCGGCAACATCCTTGCCGTCCTTCTTGAAGTTCTTCTTGCCCTTGCCCTTCTTGAACTTAGTGGTCTTATTGACCATCAACACTTGATGTTCTTTCTTGATTTCAGCCTCTGCTGACTTCAGCATTGAAAATACTTCAGGAATGGTCTTCACCATCCCCTGCACATTGTAGTTCATCACAAAGCTCTTGTAGCTTGGTGGGCGCGACTGGAGGATTCTGTCAATGACCCCCTCATCAGGGAGGTTAATGTTCAGCTGGGTCATACGGTTGTGCAACCCAGACATCTTGAGTATGTGCTCACTGACAGAACTGTTGGGGAACGTTGCAGAAAATTAAAATTTTTCCTACGATTTCACCAAGATCCATCTATGAGTTCATCTAAGCAACGAGTCAAGGGAGTGAGTTTGCATCTACATACCACTTGTAGATCGTGTGCGGAAGCGTTCAAGGGGATGGTGATGATGGAGTCGTACTCGCCGTGATTCAGATCATCGATGACCAAGTGCTGAACGGACAACACCTCCGCGTTCAACACACGTATGGGACGGGAGACGTCTCCTCCTACTTGATCCAGCAAGGGGGGAGGAGAGGTTGATGATGATCCAGCAGCACGACGGTGTGGTGGTGGATGCAGCAGAACTCCGGCAGGGCTTCGCCAAGCGACTACGGGAGGAGGACGAGGTGTAGCAGGGGGAGGGAGGTGCCAATGCACAGGGTGCGGCTGCCCTCCCCCTTGCCCTCCTTTATATAGGCCCCCAGGGGGGCGCCGGCCCTGGGAGATTCAATCTCCCAAGGGGGCGGCGGCCAGGGGGGGTGGAGTGCCCCCCAAGGCATGTGGTGCGCCCCCCACCCTAGGGTTTCAATCCTAGGCGCAGGGGGTGGGCCTAGGGGGGCGCACCAGCCCACTATGGGCTGGCTCCCCTCCCGCTTCAGCCCATGGGGCCCTCTGGGATGGGTGGCCCCACCCTGTGGACCCCCGGGACCCTTCCCGTGGTCCCGGTACATTACCGGGTGACCCCGAAACTTTCCCGATGGCCGAAATACCACTTCCTATATATAATTCTTTACCTCCGGACCATTCCGAAACTCCTCATGACGTCCGGGATCTCATCCGGGACTCCGAACAACATTCGGTATGCTGCATACACATATTCATACAACCCTAGCGTCACCGAACCTTAAGTGTGTAGACCCTACGGGTTCGGGAGACACGTAGACATGACCGAGACGACTCTCGGGCAATAACCAACAGCGAGATCTGGATACCCATGTTGGCTCCCACATGCTCCTCGATGATTTCATCGGATGAACCACGATGTCGAGGATTAAACAACCCCGTATACAATTCCCTTTGTCAATCGGTACGTTACTTGCCCGAGACTCGATCGTCGGTATCCCAATACCTTGTTCAGTCTCGTTACCGGCAAGTCACTTTACTCGTACCGTAATGCATGATCCCGTGACCAACCACTTGGTCACTTTGAGCTCATTATGATGATGCATTACCGAGTGGGTCCAGAGATACCTCTCCGTCATACAGAGTGACAAATCCCAGTCTCGATCCGTGTCAACCCAACAGACACTTTCGGAGATACCTGTAGTGCACCTTAATAGTCACCCAGTTACGTTGTGACGTTTGATACACCTAAACCACTCCTACGGTATCCGGGAGTTACACGATCTCATGGTCTAAGGAAGAGATACTTGACATTGGAAAAGCTCTAGCAAACGAACTACACGATCTTGTGCTATGCTTAGGATTGGGTCTTGTCCATCACATCATTCTCCTAATGATGTGATCCCGTTATCAACGACATCCAATGTCCATAGCCAGGAAACCATGACTATCTATTGATCACAACGAACTAGTCAACTAGAGGCTCACTAGGGACATATTGTGGTCTATGTATTCACACGTGTATTACGATTTCCGGATAATACAGTTATAGCATGAATAAAAGACAATTATCATGAGCAATGAAATATAATAATACTTTTATTATTGCCTCTAGGGCATATTTCCAACAGCACAAGCCCTTGTCTCAGCTGGGAGTTAATCTTCTAGATGACTCGGTCATTGACAGGATCCTCCAGTCACTTCCACCGAGCTACAAGAGCTTTGTGATGAACTACAATATGCAAGGGATGGAGAAGTCCATTCCTGAGTTATATTCAATGCTAAAATCAGCGGAGGTGGAGATAAAAAAGGAACATTGTCGGTGTCAAAACCGGCAGATCTCGGGTAGGGGGTCCTGAGTTGTGTGTCGTGGATCGATGGGTAACAGGAGACAGGGGACATGATGTTTACCCAGGTTCGGGCTCTCTCTATGGAGGTAATACCCTACTTCCTGCTTGATTGATCTTGATGAATATGAGTATTACAAGAGTTGATCTACCACGAGATCGTAATGGCTAAAACCCTAGTCTAACTTGTATGATTAATGTCGTAATGATCTATCGACTAGCCAGGCCTTGGCTTATATAATGTACTAGAGGCCTAGGATAACAAGAGTCCTAGCCGAATACGTTGGTGGAGAGGAGTCCTTGTCTTGATCACCAAGTCCTGTGGAATACTCCTTGTATGCAGCATGGGCTGCCCGAAGTGACCCATGAGTGAACCACCATGGGGGTCCTCGGCCCGATCCACCTGGTCGGGAGACGATGTGGTGAGTGCCCCCTAGTCCAGGACACCGTCAGTAGCCCCCTGAACCGGTCTTCAAGTTGGGGACGCTCCTCGATCCTTCTGAACTGTTCTTCATCTTCGATCGTCAGTCTTGAAAACTGGTTCAACAAATCTTCTCATCTTTGATCTTGAGGATCGCCGAAGTAAATCCGAA
Source organism: Triticum aestivum (assembly GCF_018294505.1). Classification (NCBI taxonomy): domain Eukaryota; kingdom Viridiplantae; phylum Streptophyta; class Magnoliopsida; order Poales; family Poaceae; genus Triticum; species Triticum aestivum. Next base: position 170,996,801 of record NC_057798.1, read on the forward strand.
GAGTTTACATGTCGGGTATCCGAGGAGCCCCTTTAAGTTCTCGGCCTTTATCAATGCCTTGTTATTTTTTATGCCACATCTTGGATTTGAAGTTGTTCCCGTGCAGCGGTGTCCTCTTGCATCCGAGCTCCAACGCCGGACTACATTCGAGATATCTTTTGCAGCCGAGCAGCAACGCTGGACCACTTTTGAGCTCCAACGCCGGAATGTATCCGAAGAGTCTTTTCACATACGAGCTCCAATGCCGGACTGCATTCGAGCTCCAGCGCCGGACTGTATCCGAGGTGTCATAGATTATCTCGGTCTTGAAAAAGTTAAAAGGGTTCGACCGAGCTTAATGCCAGAGATGCCTTCTATGGAGCCAGCCACTTGCAACCGAGCTTTATGCCGGGTTGCTTCCAATGTATCTTTTGCAGCTGAGCACCAACGCCGGGCTCCATCCGAGGTGGTGCACCACCTCTACCATGTGCTGATTTTTATGAATTTAATTCCGATTTGTGCAATGTATTCTCTGCCGAGATGTATAGCCAGTAGCTCTCAAGGTGCGTGTTGGCCTAATATTCGGGATGCACCTGAAGGATAAAATCAAACCGCTTTTCCCAGAAGCCCCTGAGACTCTGGTCGATTCGTGAAATCGGCCTGAGGATCAATTCCCAACTCGGCAGCATACTTAGGAATAGAAACACGGTATAATATATTAGAGGAAATAGTGATCGGCGAACGGGCCCTCGAGAGAGGGTCTTGAGAAGTTGCCGTCATATATTAGCTTGATGCCGGATAGGTCCAGATGGTACCTAATGCTGTCCGAAGACGCGTTTGCGTAAGTTCGGTAAGGCCGAACACTGAGCACTTTGAATTTTCTGCATTGAATAGGCAATGCAGTAGCCCCCGAGCCACTGGTCGGGTGGCAACACCCGGTCAGGGGATCGATGTGCCCCTTTAATTTTAGTAAATGATAGTCCTGAAGCCCAGTAGCCCCCGAGCCTTAATGCAGGCACGGGTGGCCGAATTAAGGATCGATATCCAGAGTAAAATCACAAATTATGTGTAATGATTCTTTGTATCCAAGTACTTTACATCATTAATGCTCGGATCCGCATTGTACAAAACTTTGTTGACCGACCATCAACTTCCACCTCCTTGGCCAATAGCCGAGGAGTGTTTGTCCTACTTTATAAAGCCTTTATGAGGGCAAAGATTTACGACAAACAAGGCAATCTGGCCATACGGTTTGATAAACAAAGGTACTGACAGGGGGATGAACCCTGGGCATGCAACGGAACCCGGATCCTCTTCAAAAACAATGGGGCTGGCACCGCCCCTCAAACCGGCACGCGCTTGGCCGGATCGCTCGACCTGGCCAAGCCCCACAACCCGGCCAAGCTCTCCGACCCGGCAAGATGCGTCAACTCGGCCTCAACAACCAGCGCAAGGCAGCCGAACCCGGCACAACCAAAGCTTCCTCAACAAGCCAGCTCCACCCGTGGCGTGTGATGACCCACAAGTATAGGGGATCTATAGTAGTCCTTTCGATAAGTAAGAGTGTCGAACCCAACAAGGAGCAAAAGGAAATGATAAGCGGTTTTCAGCAAGGTATTCTCTGCAAGTACTGAAATAAGTGGTAACAGATAGTTTTGTGATAAGATATATTGTAACGAGCAACAAGTAACAAAAGTAAATAAAGTGCAGCAAGGTGGCCCGATCCTTTTTGTAGCAAAGGACAAGCCTGGACGAACTCTTATAATAGGAAAAGCGCTCTCGGGGACACATGGGAATATCGTCAAGCTAGTTTTCATCACACTCATATGATTCGCGTTCGGTACTTTGATAATTTGATATGTGGGTGGACCGGTGCTTGGGTACTGCCCTTACTTGAGCATCCCACTTATGATTAACCTCTATTGCAAGCATCCACAACTACAACAAAAGTATTAAGGCAAACCTAACCATAGCATGAAACATATGGATCCAAATCAGCCCCTTACGAAGCAACGCATAAACTAGGGTTTAATCTTCTGTCACTCTAGCAACCCATCATCTACTTATTACTTCCCAATGCCTTCCTCTAGGCCCAAATAATGGTGAACTGTTATGTAGTCGACGTTCACATAACACCACTAGAGGTTAGACAACATACATCTTATCAAAATATCGAACGAATACCAAATTCACATGACTACTAATAGCAAGACTTCTCCCTTGTCCTCAGGAACAAACGTAATTACTCACAAAGCATATTCATGTTCATAATCAGAGGGGTAATAATGTGCATAAATGATCTAAACATATGATCTTCCACCAAATAAACCAACTAGCATCAACTACAAGGAGTAATCAACACTACTAGCAACCTACTAGCACCAATCCCGGACTTAGAGACAAGAATTGGATACAAGAGATGAACTAGGGTTTGGAGATGAGATGGTGCTGGTGAAGATGTTGATGGAGATTTCCCTCTCCCGATGAGAGGAGCGTTGGTGATGACGATGGTGATGATTTCCCCTCCTGGAGGGAAGTGTCCCCGGTAGAACAGCTCTACCGGAGCCCTAGATTGGTTCCGCCTCGTGGCGGCGGAGTCTCGTCCCGAAAGGTTGCCTTCTATTTTTTTCTCATCGAAAGACTTCATATAGGGTGTGGGCCCCCTGGCCTTCATATTTGGCGATGATTATTATTTATTTATTTTAAGACATTCCGTGGAGTTTCAAGACTTTTGGAGTTGCACAGAATAGTCCTTCAATATTTGCTCCTTTTTCTAGCCCAGAATTCCAGTTGCCGGCATTCTCCCTCTTCATGTAAACCTTGTAAAATAAGAGAGAATAGCCATAAGTATTGTGGCATAACGTGAAATAACAGCCCATAATGCAATAAATATTGACATAAAAGCATGATGCAAAATGGACGTATCAACTCCCCGAAGCATAGACCTCGCTTGTCCTCAAGTGAAAAGCCGATAACAATAAATATGTCCTCATGTTTAGAGGTAGAGGCATCGACAAAAATAAAATACGGACATGAAGGCATCATGATTATTTCATAACAGCAACATAAATATATTTTGTTATATGATTACTCATGTTCAAGTGATGATCTTTTCACAAAGCCAAAGTATGAATCAGAAACCTTATTGGGCACCAACAAATTATACCCTCAGTCATTGAAGCAATTGCAATTTATCATAACATCGGAAAAAGTCTATGTCAGAGCTTAAAAGCAAGTCCACATACTGAACTGTCACTTAGTCCTTCATAATTGCTAACACTCACGCAATACTTGTGGTTACGGAGTTTTAATCAGACACAGAGAAAGATAGGAGCTTATAGTTTTGCCCCACAACCTTTTACCTCAAGGGTAATGTCAACAATAACAACTCATGCTCCCCCACATCCAATTAGATATATATATATCATGTTCTTTCCAACATGCTGAGCTTGCCAAAGGATAAAATGAAAAGGGAAAGGTTAAGATCACCGTGACTCTTGCATAAGGTAGAGGATAATAATAAAAGATAGGCTCTTCGCAGAGGGAAGTAGAGGTTGTCATGCGCGTTTAGGGTTGATGCACAAAATCTTAATGCAAAAGAACGTCACTTTATATTGCCCCTTGTATTTGAACCTTTATTATGCAGTCTGTCGCTTTTATTGCGTCCACAACAAGTTCGTACAAAGCTTATTTCTCTACACTAATAAGTCATGCATATTTAAAGAGCAATTTTTATTGCTTGCACCAATGACAACTTACTTGAAGGATCTTACTCAATCCATAGGTAGATATGGTGGACTCTCGTGGCAAAACTGGTTTAAGGGTATTTGGAAGCACAAGTAGTGTTTCTACTTAGTGCTGAGAATTTGGCTAGCATGAGGAGAAAGGCAAGCTCAACACGGTAGAGGATCCATGACAACATACTTTATCTCAAATGTAAGAAAACATAACTCATTATGTTGTCTTCCTTGTCCAACATCAACTCTTTAGCATGTCATATTTTAATGAGTGCTCCCAATCATAAAAGATGTCAATGATAATATATCTATATATGAAACCTCTCTTCCCTTATTACTTCCTATTAATTGCAACGATGACCAAAGCTATATTTGTCAACTCCCAACAACTTTTAATCATCATACTCTTTTTATGTGAAGTCATTACTTTCACTAAGATCAATATGAACTCTTTGATTCTTTTTATTCTTTTTCTTCCAATCACCCAAGATCATAGCAAAATACTCATGCCCTTGACTCAACACTAATCTTTATTATATAACTCATGGACTCGATTACAAAGAAGGATCATAAAGCAAAACTCAAAACTAGATGATGCCATGACTTTATTCTACTAAATCAAGATACTACTAATAGGATCGAACTAAGAAAAATGGTAAAGATAGGAATTGTGATGGTGATACGATACCAGGGCACCTCCCCCAAGCTTGGCAGTTTCCAAGGGGAGTGCCCATACCCATATGATTATATCTCCTTCTTTGTTGTTGGTGTAATATTCTTGGCGATGATTCCCCTCAGAATAGGGTTCTCCTCCTCGAGCTTATTGACCTGCTGCTTGAGGTCCATTATTTCCTTGCAAAGCTTTCCTGTAAAGGCTAAAGCTCCTTGCACCCAAGGGTGTTTCATAGCTGCGGGAGAACCAGAGATACTTCTCCTCATATTTTCATAGGAAAGAAATTTAACACTGGAAGGGATAACCGAGTTTGGAATAGCTGAGCTCTGTAGTTCCCCCATCGTAAACCCAGCTCGGAAGCGAGAGGCGACTTCTTGATCTTCCATGGCATCTACTCTCATCAGGTCAGCCTCCATCTCTTCCTCCGTTGCCGGCCCAAAGTGGTCAGCGTTGCTGTTTGCCCTTGGTTGCGGTGCCGGGTTAGATACCCGGCTCTCCCCGACTGACTCTTGAGAAGACATCTTGCTCTTATCTGCAGCAGCAATAGCTGGAAACAAAAACAGAGGATATTTGCGTGATACGGGAGTCAAAACCTTCGGGAGTATATATAATGAATTTTTACCGACCAAAATACGTATCGTGCAAGGAAACGGAGTCTGGAGGGCACACGAGGTGCTCACGAGGTAGGGGGCGCGCCCAGGGGGGTAGGGCACGCCCTCCACCCTCGTGGAGGCCTCGTGTCCTCCCCGGACTGCTACTTATTTTTCTAAATATTCCAAAACGAAGAAATATTGCCTTCAAAATTGTTTTGGAGTCGGTTTACTTACCGTACCACATACCTATTCCTTTTCGGAGTCTGGAACATTCTGGAAAGTGTCCCTTATGTACTCCTCCGGGGTTACGGTTTCAATAATATTAGTTTCGACATTTATAGGATTACCTGAGATATAGTATTTGATCCTTTGACCGTTTACCACCTTCGGATTTGTGCCTGCGAAGTTGTTGATTTTTATGGCACCGGAACGATAGACCTCCTCGATAACGTAAGGACCTCCCATTTGGAGAGAAGTTTTCCTACAAAAAATCTTAAATGAGAGTTGTATAGCAATACATAATCACCTACATTAAACTCACGCTTTTGTATTCTTTTGTCATGCCATCTTTTAACCTTTTCTTTAAACAACTTGGCATTTTCATAAGCTTGGGTTCTCCATTCATCAAGTGAGCTAATATCAAATAACCTCTTCTCACCGGCAAGTTTGAAATCATAGTTGAGCTCTTTAATAGCCCAGTATGCCTTATGTTCTAGTTCGAGAGGAAAGTGACAAGCTTTTCCATAAACCATTTTATACGGAGACATACCCATAGGATTTTTGTATGCAGTTCTATAGGCCCACAATGCATCATCTAGTTTCTTGGACCAATTCTTTCTAGACCTATTGACAGTCTTTTGCAAAATTAATTTGAGCTCTCTATTGCTCAATTCTACCTGACCACTAGAATGAGGGTGATATGGAGATGCAATTCTATGATTAACGTCTAGCAAGCATCTTACGGAAAGCACCATGAATAAAGTGTGAACCACCATCAGTCATTAAATATCTAGGGACTCCAAACCTCGGAAAAATAACTTCCTTAAGCATTTTAATAGAAGTGTTATGATCAGCACTACTAGTTGGAATAGCTTCTACCCACTTAGTAACGTAATCAACAGCAACTAGAATATGAGTATATCCATTAGAGGCAGGAAAAGGTCCCATATAATCAAAGCCCCAAACATCAAATGGTTCAATAACAAGTGAATAATTCATAGGCATTTCTTGACGTCTACTAATACTACCAATTCTTTGACATTTATCGCAAGACATCACAAACTTACGGGCATCCTTGAACAGAGTAGGCCAATAAAAACCGGATTGCAATACCTTATGTGCAGTTCTATCTCCAGCGTGGTGTCCTCCATAAGCCTCGGAGTGACACTTGCGTAGGATCTGTTCCTGTTCATGCTCAGGTACACAACGTCTAATAACACCATCTACTCCTTCTTTATAAAGATGTGGGTCATCCCAAAAGTAATGTCGCAAGTCATAGAAAAACTTTTTCTTTTGTTGGTATGTGAAGCTAGGCGGTATAAATTTAGCAACAATATAATTAGCATAATCAGCATACCATGGAGTGCTACGAGAAGTACTTATGACATTTAATTGTTCATCAGGAAAACTATCATCAATAGGTAGTCGGTCATCAAGAACATTCTCTAACCTAGACAAGTTGTCTGCAACGGGGTTCTCAGCTCCTTTTCTATCAACAATATGTAAATCAAATTCTTGCAGCGGGAGAACCCATCTAATAAGTCTAGGTTTTGCATATTTCTTTTCCATAAGATATTTAATAGCAGCATGATCTGTGTGAATAGTAACTTTAGAATCAACAATATAGGGTCTGAATTTATCACAAGCAAATACAACTGCTAAAAGTTCCTTTTCGGTAGTAGCATAACTTCTTTGAGCATTGTCTAGAGTCTTACTAGCATAATGGATAACATTTAATTTCTTATCGACTCTTTGCCCTAGAACAGCACCTACAACATAATCACTAGCATCACTCATAATTTCAAAGGGTAAATTCCAATCAGGTGGCTGAACAATAGGTGCAGAGACTAGTGCTTTCTTAAGTATTTCAAATGCTTCTACGCAATCATCATCAAAGACAAATGGTACATCTTTTTGTAATAAATTAGTCAGATGCCGAGAGATTTTTGAGAAGTTCTTAATGAACCTCCTATAAAATCCGGCGTGACCAAGGAAACTTCTTATACCTTTGATGACCTTGGGACATGGCATCTTTTCAATAGCATCAACCTTGGCTTTATCAACTTCCATACCTCTTTCAGAAACTTTGTGCCCCAAGACAATACCTTCATTAACCATAAAGTGGCACTTTTCCCAATTCAAGACAAGATTAGTTTCTTCACATCTCTACAAAACTCGAGCAAGATTGCTCAATCAATCATCAAAAGAGGAACCATAGACGGAAAAGTCGTCCATAAAAACCTCACAAATTTTCTCGCAGAAGTCAGAGAATATAGCCATCATGCATCTTTGAAAGGTAGCAGGTGCATTACATAAACCGAAAGGCATACGTCTATAAGCAAAAGTACCAAAAGGGCATGTAAAAGTAGCCTTTGATTGATCCTTGGCCGACACAGGTATTTGAGAAAAACCGGAATAACCATCTAGAAAGCAATAGTGTGTATGTTTGCATAATCTTTCTAGCATTTGATCAATAAAAGGTAAGGGCTAATGATCTTTCTTAGTAGCCTTATTTAATTTACGGAAATCAACTACCATCCTATAACCTGTGATAATTCTTTGCGGAATCAATTCATCTTTGTCATTAGGGACAACAGTAATACCTCCCTTCTTAGGGACACAATGGACATGACTTACCCACTGACTATCAACAACGGGATAAATTATACCTACCTCCAGAAGCTTGAGTATTTCCTTTCTTACCACTTCTTTCATTTTAGGATTCGAACGTCGTTGAGGATCACAAACTGGTTTGGCATCAGCTTCCAAATTTATTTTATGTGGACACAGAGTGGGACTGATGCCCTTAAGATCATCCAGAGTATATCCAATAGCAGCACGGTGCTTTTTCAGAGTTTTCAATAATCTTTCTTCTTCATGCTCTGAAAGGTTAGCACTAATAATGATAGGATATATTTTCTTTTCATCAAGATAAGCATATTTAAGATTATCAGGCAACGGTTTAAGCTCAAACACAGGATCGCCCTTGGGTGGAGGAGGATCCCCTAGGATTTCAACGGGCAAATTGTGTTGCAGAATAGGTTCCTATTTAAAGAATACTTCATCTATTTCCCTTCTTTCATTCATGAACATATCATTTTCATGGTCTAGCAAATAGTGTTCTAAAGGATCACTAGGAGGTACAACAATAGAAGCAAGACCAATAATTTAATCCTTAGTAGGCAATTCTTCCTCAGATGTTGTTTACTAAATTTAGAGAAATTAAACTCATGAACCATATCATCCAAACCAACAGTAACAACATTCTTTTTGCAGTCTATCGTAGCATTAACAATATTCAAGAAGGGTCTACCAAATATAATGGGACAAAAGCTATCTTGTGGAGAACCAAGAACAAGAAAATCAGCGGGATATTTGGTTTTCCCACACAAGACTTCAACATCTCTAACAATTCCCACTGGTGAAATAGTATCTCTATTGGCAAGTTTAATTGTGACATCAATTTCTTCTAACTCAGCCGGTGCAATATCATGCATAATTTCTTTGTATAAGTCAATGGGTATAACACTAGCACTAGCACCCATATCACATAAGCCATGATAACAATGATCTCCTATTTTAATAGGAATAATGGGCACGCCTACCACAGGTCTATGTTTATCTCTATCACAGGGTTTAGCAATTCTAGCAGTTTCACCAGAGAATTGAATAACATGCCCATCAATATTATCAGACAAGAGATCTTTAACAATAGCAATATTAGGTTCTACTTTGACTTTCTCAGGAGGTGTATAAGTTCTAGTATTGCTTTTACGAACAACAGTTGAAGCTTTAGCATGATCCTTCATTCTAACAGGGAAAGGTGGTTTCTCAACATAACAAGTAGGAACAATAGGATCATTGTAAGTGACAGTCTTTTCTTCAACTTTAATAGGTGCAGCTACTTTTACTTCTATGGGAGGATGATATTTAAACCACTTCTCCTTGGGGAGATCAACATAAGTAGCAAAAGATTCACAAAAAGAAGCTACTATCTCAGAGTCAAGTCCATATTTAGTGCTAAACTTACAGAAAATATCGGTATCCATAAAAGATTTAACACAATCAAACTTAGGTGTCATACCTGACTCCTTACCTTCGTCGAGGTCCCAATCTTCAGAGTTGTGTTTAATTCTATCAAATAAATTCCATCTAAATTCAGTAGGCTTCATCATAAAAGAGCCAGGACAAGAAGTATCGAGCATGGTGCGATTGTTACCAGAAAGCCGAGCATAAAAACTTTGCATAATCACTTCTTTTGCGAGCTCATGATTGGGGCGTGAATATAACATTGATTTAAGCCTCCCCCAAGCTTGAGAGATGCTTTCTCCTTCGTGAGGCCAAAAATTATATATATAATTGCGATCACGATGAACAAGATGCATAGGGTAATACTTTTGATGAAATTCCAATTTCAATCTTTTATAGTTCCATGATCTCATATCATCACATAGCCTATACCATGTCAATGCGTCTCCCTCCAAAGATAAAGGGAAATCCTTCTTCTTAACAACAACATCGGGTATACATGCAAGCTTAAATAGTCCACAAATATCATCCACATAGCGTAGATGTTCGTCAGGATGCTTTGTTCCATCTCCTGCAAAAGTGTTAGCTAGCAGCTTTTCCATCATACCCGAAGGAATCTGAAAAGGAGTTTCATTTTCAGTAGGTTCAATAGGTTCAGTAGGTTGAGGAGCAACTCTTGGCTCAATTGGACGGGGTGAAGATACCCTGAACAAGCCCCTCAGACAATTACTTTCCATAGTAACAAGTGACAGAAAATTTCACCACACTAAATAAATTTTTCCTTACCAAATTCCACCTACCAAAAGCGCTTCACTCCCCGGCAACGGCGCCAGAAAAGAGTCTTGATGACCCATAGTATAGGGGATCTATCGTAGTCCTTTCGATAAGTAAGAGTGTCGAACCCAACGAGGAGCAGAAGGAAATGATAAGCGGTTTTCAGCAAGGTATTCTCTGCAAGTACTGAAATAAGTGGTAACATATAGTTTTGTGATAAGATAAATTGTAATGAGCACTAAGTAACAAAAGTAAATAAAGTGCAGCAAGGTGGCCCAATCCTTTTTGTAGCAAAGGACAAGCCTGGACGAATTCTTATAATAGGAAAAGCGCTCCCGAGGACACATGGGAATATCGTCAAGCTAGTTTTCGTCACGCTCATATGATTCGGGTTCGGTATTTTGATAATTTGATATGTGGGTGGACCGGTGCTTGGGTACTTCCCTTACTTGGACAAGCATCCCACTTATGATGAACCTCTATTGCAAGCATACGCAACTACAACAAAAGTATTAAGGCAAACCTAACCATGGCATGAAACATATGGATCCAAATCAGCCCCTTACGAAGCAACGCATAAACTAGGGTTTAAGCTTCTGTCACTCTAGCAACCCATCATCTACTTATTACTTCCCAATGCCTTTCTCTAGGCCCAAATAATGGTGAAGTGTTATGTAGTAGACGTTCACATAACACCACTAGAGGTTAGACAACATACATCTTATCAAAATATCGAACGAATACCAAATTCACATGACTACTAATAGCAAGACTTCTCCCTTGTCCTCAGGAACAAACGCAATTACTCACAAAGCATATTCAGGTTCATAATCAGAGGGGTAATAATGTGCATAAAGGATCTGAACATATGATCTTCCACCAAATAAACCAACTAGCATCAACTACAAGGAGTAATCAACACTACTAGCAACCTACTAGCACCAATCCCGGACTTAGAGACAAGAATTGGATACAAGAGATGAACTAGGGTTTGGAGATGAGATGGTGCTGGTGAAGATGTTGATGGAGATTGCCCTCTCCCGATGAGAGGAGCGTTGGTGATGACGATGGTGATGATTTCCCCCTCCCCGAGGGAAGTGTCCCCGGCAGAACAGCTCTGCCGGAGCCCTAGATTGGTTCCGCCTCGTGGCGGCGGAGTCTCGTCCCGAAAGGTTGCCTTCTAATTTTTTCTCATCGAAAGACTTCATATAGGAGAAGATGGGCTTCAGAGAGCTACCAGAGGGCCCCAGGTAGGGGGGCGCACCCAGGGGGGGCGCCCCCCACCCTCGTGAGCAGGGTGTGGGCCCCTGGCCTTCATCTTTGATGACGATTTTTCTTTATTTATTTTAAGACATTCCGTGGAGTTTCAGGACTTTTGGAGTTGCACAGAATAATCCTTCAATATCTGCTCCTTTTCCAGCCCAGAATTCCAGCTGCCGGCATTCTCCCTCTACATGTAAACCTTGTAAAATAAGAGAGAATAGCCATAAGTATTGACATAATGTGAAATAACAGCCCATAATGCAACAAGTATTGACATAAAAGCATGATGCAAAATGGACGTATCAGCGTGCTCCGCAATCCATCGACGGGTCAGCTCCCGTCCCATCCAGGCCGTACGATGGGATGAGTCTTCAATCAACGATGACCAAGGCAATAGTGCCCCGCCCATGCCTCTGGTCAGCCGGGGCGTGGCAAAAGTGCCCCTCACCTACCCGCTGACCAGGGCCGGCGTGGCTACAGTGCCCCCGGCCTCACCCTGACGACAGCAAGCGGCAACCTGATGGAGAGCCACTGTGCACAACTCGACTCGGCCACACCCCGACGATCGACAAGACGGCGCACAGTCCCCCTAGGCATGCGGGGCCAGCACCTAGGGGAACCCGGCGAACCACAAGCCCTCAGCGGGACCCAGCCCGGGTCCCCGGACACCGACAATCCGGACCCATTGACCTGTAACATTACCATTGTACCCCTGGGGGGTTGGTCTATAAAACCCCTAGGAGCCCACACTCATACGGGCATGTAGCATGAAATGAGAGAAAGGAAAGTAAGCATAGAACTAGCCACCTAAACAAGCAACACTAGATAGGAGGAGCAGCCCAAGCCTTGTCCAACTTACTTCCTCCCCCATACAGCTTCAGGAGCAACATTGTACTATCGAACATCCAACTACACTCGGCAGGACTAGGGCTGTTATCTCTCCGGAGAGCCTCGAACCTGGGTATGTCCGGCATCCCATGCCCGCTCATGCCAACCTTGCCTCTGGACCCCACCAGCGCCCTCGAGCCTCCTCCTGTCTTTAGCCATCCCTTGGCATCTGCCGTGTGCCCACCACGACAGTTGGCGCCAACCGTGGGGCAGCTCGAGGAGCTGGCCGGGAGCATGCTTCAGACGGGGACCTTCTCCTACACCGACGAGTCCGTCGCGCTGGCGGACGACGTCGTCGGCGTGCTCGCCGCCTCCTTCGCCGCGCTGCGCATCTCCGATGCGTTCGTGGCCGACGAGTACCCCAACGAGGTGCTCAGCTACTCCGACTCCCCCCTCTCCCTTGGGGGCGGCATTTCTGCCGGGGCAATGGACGCCCACGTGGAGGTCTTCGTCACCGGCGATGGCGCCTCCTCCTCGTCGAGCAAGACGAGGAAGGCCGCCGAAGCCAGGGCCGCAGCGAAACGGACCGAGCCGTCCGATCCGTTGCACGCCGCGATGGAGAGCCTCCGCATCCCCATCGACACCAACGTCGATGCCACAAACGTTGCTGAGGCTCGAACCCAGCTCGAGGAAAGACGCCAGCAGATGCTGGACCTGTCCGAGATGCTCGCCGCCACTCAGCGTCACATGGACGCTGCTCAGCTGGAGCGCAATGCCGCCTACAGATTCACGCCCGCCCCCCGTGAGGAGCTGATGGAGCGCATCGGGCGGATGCGCGAACTCCTCAACGCGGCCAACACCCAGCAGGACCGCCTCAACCAGCTCGCCAAGCCGGCGGGATCCGGCTCCGCCCACCTTGGCGGACCCGGCAAACTTCGACATACAGCTTCCTCGCCACCAGGTGAGGCGCACTCCGGCTGAGCCCGGACTCGGCGCGATCCGGCCGCCATAGCCACAGGCGGATTGGGCGACGAGCCCATACCAGAGATCCAGCGCGGACCCGACCATGGTCGGCGTCCGGCTCCAACCGACCCGACCCCTCGTGGCCTGGCCGCAAGTCGACTCGGCCCGTGCGCCATCGACGACGCCGACGCTCGCCACCGCCTCGATCAGCTCGCTCGCTCCCTGGAGGTGGAGGAGAGCGGCGCTATCGGGCCGACGTTCTTCGGCCCACGCATCCGGGAGGAGCCCTTCCCCAAAGGGTTCATGCTCCCCCGCGACACCCCCAAGTACAACGGGACCGTGAAGCCAGAAGACTGGCTCACCGACTACACCACGGCCATTGGCATCACCGGTGTCAATCGTTGTCTCACCATGCGCTACGCACCGCTCATGCTCCAAGGGTCGGCCCGCACGTGGTTGAACAGCCTGCCGATGGGCAGCATCAACTCATGCGTCGATTTCGAGGAAGCCTTCGTCCGCATCATCACGGGGACCTACAAGCAACCCATCCTCTCTAGCCAGCTCGCCATGTGCGTGCAAGGGCCTATGGAGACCGGTCGCAGGTACCTCGCGCGCTGGTCCAAGCTCCAGAACAGCTGCGAAGGCGTCCATGAAGTCCAGGCGATCCAGTACTTCATCAGCGGGTGCCAAGACGGCACCCTCCTCAAGGACAAGCTCTTACGCTCCGAGCCGGCCACCATGGCCGCGCTCATAGTGATGGCAGACAAATACACCAGGTGGTGCTGGATGAAGCCGGCAAGGCGAAGCCAGTTCCCCCTTCGAAGCTGGCCGGCGAAAGCAGCCGACAGCAGCATCACCAGAACAACAAGCGCAAGGTCGACCAGCCGGCGCAGCGTCATGACAACCGGCTCATCGCGGCCACCGAGCCCGCGGCGGACCCGGCAGCGAAGCGCTGGCAGACCGGCAAGACGGCATGGCAACCCGCCATGAGTTTTGAAGAGATGCTCGACGCCCCCTGCAAGCACCACACCGGCGCAAGACCCTCCACGCACACGCTTCGGCAGTGCGCCATCACCAAGGGCATCATGAGGGGTGACGTCCCGCCTCCTCCGGCTCCGGCTCTAGGCGCGGGGCAGCCGCCTCCACCTCCACCGCCGCCTCCAGCTGGCGGCGCGATGCGCGATGGTGCCTACCTGGACTAGAATGGGGCCTACGTCCTCTTCACCAGCCTCGGCGACGACAAGCACAGCGAGCACCTCCTTCGGCAGGAGGTGAACACCATCGTCCCGGCCAAGCCAGAGTTCATGCACTGGTCGGATCACCCGATCACCTGGACCCAGGAGGATCACCCGACGGTCATGGCGAGTCCGGGTGGTTACGCCCTCGTCCTCAACCCCACCATCGTCACGCGGCGGACATGCAAGTTCTCCCGAGTCCTCATCAACGGCAGCAGTAGCATCAACATCCTCTACCACAACACGATGACCAAGCTCGGCCTCAGGGCCGAGGACCTGGAGCCGACCCAGACGATCTTCCACGGCATCGTGCCCGGCCTCTCCTGCTCTCCCATTGGCTGGGTCCGACTGGATGTCCTGTTCGGTGACAGCAGCCACTTCTGACGCGAACCAATCTGGTTCGAGGTGGTGGACCTGTCCAGCGCGTACCACGCATTGCTGGGCCGGCCCGCGCTCGCCAAGTTCATGGCGGTTCCCCATTACGCGTATCTGAAGATGAAGATGCCGGGTCCCAAGGGCTCATCACCATCATCGGTGATTACCGCAAGTCCCTGGAGTGCGCCCGAGACCGCGCCAAGTTGCCCGAGTCGCTGGTCATTGCCGAGGAGCAGCGCTAGCTCGACATGATCGTCGCCCTGGCAGGCGAGGCCTCCGTTGCGTCGGTCTCGACCCCAGACCCGGCCGACGAGGCCTCCTTCAAACCCTCCAAGGAGACCAAGAAAGTGAAGCTAAACCCGGAAGACCCCAGCTGCAGCAAGTACGTTGTCGTAGGTGCCCGCCTCGACAGCAAATAGGAAGGCGAGCTCGTCGACTTCCTCCGTGAGAATTGGGATATCTTCGCATGGACCCCCAAGGACATGCCGGGTATCCTGGGGAAGTACGCCGAGCACAAACTTCATGTTCGCAAGGATGCCAAGCCTGTCCATCAACACCTACGACGATTTTCCGAAGAGAAGAGAAGAACCATTGGTGAAGAGGTCGCCAAGCTTTTGGCGGCCGACTTCATAATGGAAGTGTTTCACCCCGAGTGGCTGGCCAATCCAGTCCTTGTCCTGAAGAAGAACAAGACCTGGCGCATGTGTATCGATTATACTAGCCTCAACAAGGCATGTCCCAAGGATCTGTTTGCTCTCCCACGGATCGACCAAGTCATCGACTCAACCGCCAGGTGTGAGCTCCTATCCTTCCTGGACACTTACTCTGGCTACCACCAGATCAAGCTGGACCCGGCCGATGCCCTAAAGATGTCCTTCATCACGCCCTTTGGGGCGTATTGGCACATCACCATGTCGTTTGGCTTGAAGAACACCGGCGCCACCTTCCAGCGCTGCATGCTGAAATGCCTGCTGCCGCAACTCGACCGCAATATCCACGTGTACGTGGACGACATTGTGGTGAAGAGCAAGCAGCACCTCACGCTCCTCGACGATTGTAAGGGAACATTCCCCAACCTCCGCGAATACAAGGTCAAGCTTAACCCGGAAAAATGCGTCTTCGGCGTCCCGGCCGGAAAGCTACTCGGCTTTCTCATCTCAGAACACAGCATTGAGGCGAACCTGGAGAAGATCAAGGCCATCAAGCGCATGCGCAAGCCGGCTCGGCTGCGCGATGTCCAGAAGTTCACCGGATGCTTGGCCTCGGTCAGCCGGTTTCTAAGCCGGCTGGGCGAGAGGGTGCTACCCCTATACCAGCTGATGAAGAAGACGAGCCCGTTCGAATGGAACGACAAGGCAGACGAGGCCTTCCAAGGCCTCAAGCACATGCTATCCATCGCACCAGTCCTTGCCGCGCCAACCGACAAGGAGCCGCTGTTGCTCTATATAGCCGCGACCTCGCGAGCGGTCAACACGGTGCTGGTGGTCGAGCGACCAGAGAAGGGCGAGATCCAAGCCGTCCAACGCCCAGTCTACTACCTGAGCGAGGTGCTCTCCATCTCCAAGCAGAACTACCACACTACCAGAAGATGTGTTACGGCGTGTACTTCACCGCCAAGAAGCTGAAGCAGTATTTCCAAGAGCATGTCATCACCGTGGTTAGCACGACGCCTATCGGAGAAATCATCGGGTGCCGGGATGCCTCTGGCCGGGTCGCCAAGTGGGCGATCCAGCTAGCCGGCCACACCATCCTCTACGAGCCCCGCACCACGATCAAGTCTCAAGCCCTGGCCAAGTTTCTCGTCGACTGGACCGAGACCCAGTACTTGCCGCTGCCCTCCGACTCGACGCATTGGTGCATGCACTTCGACGGATCCAAGATGCGACTCGGCCTGGGGGCCGGCATCGTACTGTCTTCCCCGAAGGGCGACCGGCTCCGCTACGCGCTCCAGATCCACTTCGCCGCCTCCAACAACATCGACGAGTATGAAGCCCTTGTGCATGGCCTCCGGCTTGCCAAGGAACTCGGCATCCGGCGCATCCTGTGCTACGGCGACTCGGACCTGGTGGTGCAGTAGTGCTCCGGCGAATGGGACGCCCGTGACTCCAACATGGCAAGCTACCGCTTCCTGATCCAGAAGCTGTTCGGATCCTTCTAGGGCTGCGAGTTCCTCCATGTCCCGCGCATGGAGCACGAAGCAGCCGACACGCTCGCCAAGATCGCCTCGTCTTGACAAGCCATCCCGTCCGGCGTCTACCTCAAGCACCTGCGCAAGCCATCCATCAAGCCATCGCCGGACTCCGAGTCCATCCACGTTCTAGACGACCCGGCCGCACCTCAAGCCATCCCGGGGGCTGCTGAACCTGGCCCGGGGGCTGCTCAGCTCAACCCGGCCACCATCACCCCCGACCCGGCCGTCGCCATCCCCGACCCAGGGGCTGCCCAACCCGACTCGGGGGCTGCCGACCCGGAACCCACCCTGGTGGCCGTCTTCGCCGTGGTTATGGCTCCATCTTGGGCCCTCCCAATATCAGAATTCTTGGAGAACGGGGTTCTCCCCATGGACGAGACCGAATCTCGGCAAGTGCAGCGTCGGGCGTCCGCCTACAACATCATCAACAACGAGCTCGTCAAGCGCAGCTCCACCGGCGTATTCCAGCGCTGCGTCGAGCAGGAGCAGGGCATCGACTTCCTCCTCGACATACATTAGGGCGAGTGCGGGCACCACGCCGCATCACGATCCCTGGTGGCCAAGGCGTTCCGCCACGGTTTTTACTGGCCCACGGCCCTCCAAGATGCCGAGTCGCTCGTCCTCAAATGTGAGGGATGCCAGCGCTTCAGCAAACACAGCCATCAGCCGACGTCAGCACTCCGCACCATACCGATCGCCTGGACCTTCGCGGTCTGGGGACTCGACATGGTGGGACCCTTCAAAACCGCTCGAGGCAGCATGACGCACCTGCTGGTGGTAGTGGACAAATTCACCAAGTGGATCGAGGTAAGACCAATCAAGAAACTGGACGGGCCAACATCCGTTTGGTTCATCAAGGACATAGCAGTGTGCTACGGCATGCCGAACAGCATCATCACCGACAACGGCACCAACTTCGCCAAGGGCGCGCTCGAGCAATACTGATCTGTCTCCGGCATCCGCCTCGACCTGGCCTCCGTTGCACATCCGCAGTCCAACGGGCAGGTCGAGTGGGCCAACAGACTCATCCTGTCCGGCGTCAAGCCGTGACTCATCAAGCCACTCATCCGCTCACCAGGTAGCTGGCTTGACGAGTTGCCGACCATTCTCTGGAGTCTCCGCACCATGCCGAATCGGTCAACCGGTTCACCCCGTTCTTCCTCGTCAACGGAGCCGAAGCCGTCATCCCGACTGACGTCGAGTTCGACTCGCCGCGCGTCGCGATGTACACCGAAGCCGAAGCCAGAGAAGCCCACGAAGACGGCGTCAACTTGCTTGAAGAAGCACGCCTCCTGGCCCTCAGTCGTTCGGCCATCTACCAGCAAGGCCTGAGGCACTACCACAACAACAAGATCAAGCCCCTCGCGTTCCACGAGGGCGACCTCTTCCTCCGACTCGTCCAAGAGAAAGCAGGCCAGCACAAGTTGTCCCCTCCATGGGAGGGCCCGTTCATCGTGAGCAGGGCCTTGCGCGACCACAACGCCTACTACCTCATCGATGCACGCAAGTCAAGGAAGCACAAGAAGGACACCGTCGGCGAAGAAACGACCCGGCCGTGGAACGCGGAACTCCTCCGCCCGTTTTACAGTTAGCCGCACGAGTGTATGTATCGTCTCCTTTTGTAAACGCATGAAACTATGGGTCCCCGAACGAGACTCGGGGACTGCCTTTTGTCGACCAATTTATTGTGTCCCTATTTTCCTACATCACTATGCCACTGAACCCGGCCACCGGTCCGACTCGCTCGACCCAGGGGCTCGGGGGCTCGCCGGCTCGGTCGCCACCCCGCCGCCTTACTTGGTGATTCTTGATACAGTTAGGATGCCGCGGTCCCCTACTTCGCCCTAAAGCCACAGATCCAGCTTTGGCTGTCGGCTAGCAAGCACAACGGGCCAGAGGTCCTCTACGCTTCATACACTAAGTCAAAGGTTGCCGGGTCGATCAACCTGGCCCGCCGCTCATCAAATAAACAGCCGCACGACCGGCTGCTCGCCAACCGGCTTCGCCGGATTACCGCCAGCCGGCCTAGTGGGTGTTTCGCTCGCGCTCAACGTTTCGAAGGGCCCAAGTCCTACGTGCTCCTCTTGAAGAATCGAACTCCTTGTCATGGACCGGAGCCTCGGCCGTCTGACTCGCGGGGGGGGAGGTTTGAGAAAGGAAAAGTGCACGAAATCGGTCCAAAAACGGAAGGCAAGAGCGAAAACACTCATGACATTTGCACATAAATATTTAGGAAAAGGCCCACGGCCCGAGTTCATTACACCCTAAAACCCCCAGTGGGTTGGTGGACCTGCTACTTAACAAATTCTACATAGAATGCCTCAGGCATCTCCAGCGCCGCGTCGCGATGTCGACGGCTCTCCCCTGGCGGCCTCCGGGTCTAGCGAGGCGCCGGTGTCCTCCTCGGCACTCGCGTCACGGTAGACGCCCGTCTCCTTCGAGCTCCCCTTCAGATTGTGGAGAAGCAAGCCATAGTCGTCGCTGTCCACGACCTTGCCGTCTTCCGTCCGCTCCGGGTGGAACTCGTCGTGGAAGGAGAACTCGGCGATATAGCTGGCCCGGGAGGCAATCCGGCCGGCTTGCTCCTGCAAGAGCTGCTCCAAGCCGGCCCGCTGGCCCATCAACGCATCCAGCTGCAGGTCCGGATGCCAAGATAGCACGAACCGGAGCGCCTTCTCAGCACCGGCGCGAGTGGCGGAGACGCGCCACTCGTGAAGCCGGTCCGGCCCCATCTCCAACCAACACACCAGGCGCGTGAAGCTGCTCGGCTCGACGGAGTCCGGCCAAAGGGCCATCGTCATCGCAGTGCTGGCCTGGGACAGTCGCCCCATCTGCGTTCCCAAGACCCGCAGGTGGGCCCCAGCGGCGGCGATGATCTCCGGGAAGGTCCACGCCACCCGCAGATCTGTCCCGGACCCAACGACTCCGGTCGGTTCGCGCTGATAGCGGACGGCTTCCTCCGCCAGCCGTTGCGTCTCCAGGAAGGCCCCTGCCACAGAAGGAGAAGCATATCAGAAGAAGAAGAACAAGGAAGAAAGGCCGGATCCCGACCCCGCAAAATGCAAGAAAAAGCACTTACTGGAGAAGGACTCTTCCAGGTGCTAGGCTTCGAGCAACATACCACGCCGCTCCCGTTCAATGGCGTGGTCACGCTCCTAAATCGCCTTCTCGAGATCGGCCGCCTTGGCAAGGGCCGCCTTCAGCTCGGCGTCCTTGTCGTCGGCCGCCTCGCGGCGACGGGCCTCGTCTTGACGGGCCCACTCAGCCGTGGTGACCAGCCCTCGCAGGCGATCCACCTCGGCCTGGAGCTGGCCCTTGTCGTCGGCCAGCTGGCCGCGCTGCTGGTCCGCCTCCACCATGGCATGCTGCGCCTCCACCACCTTGGCGGCTTCCGCCTTCAGAAGCTCCACCTGGCCTCGAGGCGGCTCTTGTGACTCGCCTGCTGCTCATGCAGCCGGTTGGCCTCGTCGAGAGACCACCGTTCCGTGGCCGCCTCCGCCCTCGCCTGCGCCGCCTCGACGCCAAGACGACCGGTGTTGGCAACAAGCCGGTCATAGTCATGACCGGCCCGGAGCAGACAAGTCAGCCAGGACAACACCTCGGCTGCGAAAAAATAAGAGTTCAGCGAATGAGAAAGTAAGACTTAAGATTTGGCCCAACTGTTACACAGTTGGCCCGAATCTCGGGGGCTACATCTTGTGGGTGCGCTAGCGCGCCCCCACTAGAAAAGAGCACAAGGATACCTGCGGCGACGCGAAGCTCCTCCTCCTTGGCGGTGAGCTGCTCCTTGAGCACCCGGTGCTTGCCCAAGAGACAGTTGAAGGCAGCGACCCAGAAGGCATCGAGATGCTGAAGAAGGCAGAGGTCAGAACAAGGCCAACACTCTAAAGATTCGACCCAACTACTACGTAGTTGGCCCGAACCTCGGGGGCTACACCTAGTGGGTGCGCTGGCGCGCCCCCACCAAGATGAAGTTACAAGAAAGAAAAGGCTTACCAGAACGGCACGCTCCAGGTCGCGCGTCCGCTCTACCTCGGCCTGGGCGAAGGCTTCGAGCCGGTCCGTCCGGAAATGCAGGCGGCGGCTGACGATGTCCAGCGCCGCCTCCTCCTGGGTCTGAGGCCCGAAGACCACGGCACCCCCACTCCACACCGGCTGCGGCACGGTGGTCCGGTGTCCTTCCTGCCGGGGCACCAAGGCGTGCTCTCTGCCTGCCGCTCCCGACGCGGCCAGCATCTCCTCCGACGCCCCTCCCGGTGCCATCGACGACCCGGACGCCGGGACGCCCTGCGTCACCACCTCCAGTCTGGACGCCGGGATGGCCTGCTGCGCCACCACCGGCCTAGCTGCCGGGGTGACCTCCGGCACCGCCGCCTGCGGTGCCTCCTCCAACACCGGCGGCACCTCCGGCACCGCCGCCCACAACGCCTCTTCCAAGACGGCGCCACCTCCACCACCATCAGCCCCCGCTCGCTCGACTACGTCAACCTGCGGCGGGGTATCATCCTCCACCTCCACGACCTCCCGGTCGAGGATCACCACCTCAGCCTGGCCTTCACGACCGCGCTCCCTTACCGATGACGGCTCAAAGACCGTCGCCGCCACCACCGTGCCCTCCGGCATCTCGCGCCAGGCCGGCTCCGCGCCAGCTTGCACCCATGCCGCCGCCGCGTTGGTCCAAGCGCGAACCTACGCCGCCTCCAGCTCCGCCTCGACCCTGTTCCTGTCGCACCAAGCTAAGCCTTCAGCGTCGTTCGGGTCCAGGCCGAGGTCCGAGTCGGCCCGTCCCTCCATGTCGTCCTGGTCGGCGAGGTCGTACCGGCTCCTGCGGAACGCAGTCCCTTCGGCGGCCGCGGTGTCCGCCGCCGGCCTCGCCAGCGCGATTGGCAACCTAAAGAAGAAGACAGTATAAGCAAAAAAGAAACAAGACTAGCTCAACGATCCGGTGCGTATGGAAGATGAAGCTTACCCCGACAAGACCGGGACCGAGGTTGGCCTCCCGTGCCCGGCGCCGCGCTTCCTCTTGGCCGGCCTCCCCGACCCGGCCGCGTCCGCCGTGCACTTCAGGGCCCGGGGTCGCGGCGCGACGCTATCTTTCTCATGCAGGCGGCTCGGCGCCGCCCCATGCAAAGGCCCGGCTCCGCCCGCGTCGCCGCCTCCCCCGCCCAACGTCGCTACACCAACAACCGGCGTCAGCATCGCCCGCACCATGCCGTGGTCAGCAATTCAAGACCCATGAAGAAAAATACAAGACTTACCCGCGCGACGCCCAGCGTCGGCGTCGGCGTTGGCCTCCTCCTCCCCGCCGTGGGCCGCGGGCTCCTCTGGCGCCATCGGCACCACCTGCGATGGAGCCTGGGCGTAAGGATGCCGGATCGCGTTCAGAAGCACCTCCCTTGTAGCGTCAGGACGGACGAGAAGGTGTGCAACAGCAAAGTAAGACGACCAGACACTCACCTGCGGTGCCGTGTTCAACTCGTTGTACGGCGCCTTGCCGAACCGCCAGTCCTCTCCAAGGTTGGCCTTGGAGATGTCGTTCACGCTGCGCGTGATCTGCTCCGCAGTCAGCCGCGTCGACCCCATGCGGTTGGGGTCCTGGAGGCTGACCATTTCTCCGATGAGGCAGGAGCGCCTCTGCAGTGGGAGGACCCGGCGCATGATGAATGCGGCGATGAGGTTGGTGCCGGTGAGCCCCTCCTGCGTCCTCATCACCGTCACCCGCTCACAGAGATTGACAATCTCCTGCGATGGGCGCCTGGGCGAGTAGCCCTAGTTCACCTTCGCCCAAGGCAGCGCGATGGCGAAGGCCGGAAGATTGATGCGATTTGCACCCAGGTTGCGGACGTAGAAGGAGTTCTGCCATTTCTTGGCAAAATCCTCCAGCGGGATCTTGGGGAAGTCCGCCCCCGACCGCTTCGAGATGACGGCGGCGCCGCAGTCGGCGAACTCTCCGGCCGACGGGCTCTGCTGCTTCAGGGAGAAGAAGCGCGGCCAGAGGACGATCGTGGGCTCGACCCCCAGATACCGCTCGCAGAGGGTGATGAAGCCGGAGACCTGGACGATGGCGCCGACACCAAGATGATGCGGCTGGAGCCCGAAGAACTCCAAGAAGGTGCTCGTTGGCAGCCTGAACCTGCGCTCGAAGTGCGTGAGGAAGACCACGCCCTCCTGCTCCTCGGGCCGAGGCCTCTGCTCACCGCGCGGTAGACGGACGCCGACGTCCATCTCCCGCGGCAGGCGCCGTGTCGCCTGAAGTTGGGTGATGTCCTCGGTGGTGACATTCGAGCCCATCCAGGAGCCCGACGGCAGCGCCATGATCGAAGGAAGGAGAAAGAAGATGGACGGCGAGAGAGTTCTGCTCGGAGCAGCGGGCGTCGCAGTGCGTCGGTTGCAAAGGGTGGAGCAAGAACCAAGGCACAGGAAGGCGCGAGCGAGAATGATGTCCGCCGCCCCCTGTCGCTCTCAATTTATAACCCTCGATCTGAACGTGGGGGAGTGGGATCGTCTACACGCGCCCATTCCACTACCCCACAATAAGTGCGCACGTAGACGCGCAGTAACTGCCCGGGGAAGAGGAATCGGCCCTCGGACGCCGCAATAAATCCGCGTGCGTGGGCCAAGGGCGCACGGTGGCGGGCCCCAGCCCGTCGCCCAGTCCCGTCACACGCGTGGCCTGTCAGGCCCCTCCGACTTCCAGGCACCACGTGGCGCCCGCGCGAAGCCCGAGGGATTGCCCCAAGATTTGATGGACTCCTCGGTTCCGGCCACGGCCGGGGTGCCGTGATCCGGTTTCCGAAAAAACCAGCACACAACGGGTGTTGCCGGACCCGGCGCTCGCAGAATCCGCCTTGCTTAAGGGGGAAACTGCAAAGGCCCACTCATCCAAAGACGGCAGACCTTCGCAGCTTCGGGGACTACTGTCGGGGGGATGAACCCCGGGCAGGCAACGGAACCCGGATCCTCTTCAAAAACAATGGGGCTGGCACCGCCCCTCAAACCGGCATGCGCTTGGCCGGGTCCCTCGACCCGGCCAAGCCCCGCAACCTGTCCAAGCTCTCCGACCCGGCAAGACGCGTCGACTCGGCCTCAACAACTAGCGCAAGGCAGCCGAACCCGACACAACCAAAGCTTCCTCAACAAGCCAGCTCCACTTGTGGCGTGCTCCGCAATCCGTCCACGGGTCAGCTCCCGTCCCCAGGCCGTATGATGGGACGAGTCTTCAATCAAGGATGACCAAGGCAACAGTGCCCCGCCCATGCCTCTGGTCAGCCGGGGCGTGGCAACAGTGCCCCTCACCTACCCGTTGACCAGGGCTGGCGTGGCTACAGTGCCCCCGGTCTCACCACTCATGACAGCAAGCGGCAACCTGACGGAGAGCCACTGTGCACGACTCGACTCGGCCACACCCTGATGATCAATAAGACGGCGCACATTCCCCTAGGCACGCAGGGCCCGCACCTAGGGGAACCCGGCGAACCACAAGCCCTCAGCTGGACCCAGCCCGGGTCCCCGGACACCGACAATCCGGACCCACAGACCTGTAACAATACCATTGTACCCCTGGGGGGTTGGTCTATAAAACCCCCCAGGAGCCCACACTCATACGGGCATGTAGCATGAAACGAGAGAAAGGCAAGTAAGCATAGAACTAGCCACCTAAACAAGCAACACCAGAGAGGAGGAGCAGCCCAAGCCTTGGTTAGCTTCCTTCCTCCCCCATACAGCTCCAGGAGCAACATTGTACTATCGAACATCCAACTACACTCGGCAGGACTAGGCGTGTTATCTCTCCGGAGAGCCCCGAACCTGGGTATGTCCGGCGTCCCGCACCCGCTCATGCCAACCTCGCCTCTGGAGCCCACCAGCGCCCTCGAGCCTCCTCCTCTCTTTATCCATCCCTTGGCATCGGCCGTGCACCCACCACGATAGTTACGTAGAGAGATATGTTATATTACTGTTTAACATAAGAAATGTCCTCCAAAGAAAATAGTCCCGCTATCAGTTCCTTTCTTTGGGTTGTCATGCTAAGCAGATCATGAAACCTCAGCTCTAATGTAAGAGCAAAATATTGAGGATTTAGTTTGGGGAAGGTTCCCGAACTATGTGGTCTTTAGCGAACCAAATTTTTTACTTCCATCGTTGCCGACCAATTATATCCTTTAAGATCACTAGCTTTCGGCTTCCCCCAGTCCGAGGTACTAACTTGAATGACCCGGTAGTAACAATCGCAGAGGTGCTCCCTTTACCGACTAGCCGAACAATCGGGAACGTAGGGGTAACCACCGGAGCCAGGCAACCCAGCTTAGCCAAAATCTTAAGTCAAATTGATCCATATTTATGGCTTTATAACGATGATTGCAGAAGGCAGCTTTCGTATACTAAATACAAACATCGATGATATGTTTATTTTGACTCTGTTGCGACCGTTTATTAGTTGAAAGTGGCCCATCATCAGCTTCCGCCCCCTTGTAGATGCTACGCAGGGTGTTTTCGCAATAACAAGACAACCCTTAGCTAATGCCTCGGTGCCCGAAGGCAGTTGTGTTAGCGGAAATGAGGCAATCAGATATGCAGGCTTTATAACTTTCACTTAGTCATAGGAGCTTAAAGTTGGGAGCCCAGTTACTAGCGCCCGGTTAGTGTTCGGCGACAGTCGAGGTCAAGCCGTAAACACTTCGGCCAATGTTATGAACGGATCATCATTTAACACGGGGTGACCTCTATCAATCTTATAGTTTAATACAGTCATCGGATCGCTGACCAGTTTATGCTTATTGTGACAGTCAAGTTTTCGGCTTTCTCCACTGAGGCGCTTAAGCATGCTAGCTAGAAGCACAATCACATTGGTTCTCCCTTTGCACACCTAGCCGAATAAAGTGGAACGTAGGAGGCAAGCACAAGAGCCGGGCAACCCAACTATTGACCGAAGACACAATTCGAAATTGATGCATATATAGCAATATCCGAGAATGTTTTTGCCGAATCTCTAAAGGTGTCCGGCGTTGCACTGCGAGACTTATGCTGGAAACACACAAATAGTTTAAAAGTGCCATAAGCTTGGAAAAATGTCAGTAAAAACTTGTCGTCCGAACAAGATCAAGTGTTCGGTGCCAATCCAAAAATTAGAAAAAAAATTGTGCTTCTATCGTGCTTTAACATGACACCTCCGATCTCAAGACTTCATGCAGGTCAGCCTACGGCTTCAAGCTCCTTATCCCAAAGGCAGAGTACTTCTCCGAGGCAAGTTTAGTGAACTAAACTCGAGCGGCTTTTAGAGAGAAGACAGGCTATCCGGCTATTAACCATACACTCGAGTCGAAAAAGGAGCGGTAGAAAAAGACTTTGCAACGACCAAGAAGAAAACACATTTACTATAAAACAACTCATATAAATTTTAAGAGCCCCCAAGTGACTTGGGTAAAAGAATTTTATGTATAATGATTGTATGTACCGAAGTACTTATATCATATCTGTGTTCACCTGAACTTTAAACGTGTCTTAACTGACCGTCGGCTTCTCCCTCTTCGGTCAAGGGCCGAAAAGTGTTATGTACTCCACCTGTCAAGAATATCGACGGTGTTTCCGATAACCAGGCAATTAGGCCATAAGACTGTAACAGACAAAACGCACTCAGGGAATTTATGATATATTACTGGTGAAGTGTAAGAAGCATCTTCGAAGAAAATAGTACCCCCACCGATACCTTTCTTAGGTTGCTCATTGT
This sequence comes from Triticum aestivum, assembly GCF_018294505.1. Classification (NCBI taxonomy): domain Eukaryota; kingdom Viridiplantae; phylum Streptophyta; class Magnoliopsida; order Poales; family Poaceae; genus Triticum; species Triticum aestivum. The sequence continues at coordinate 171,023,384 of NC_057798.1, forward strand.
TACTATGAGACTTGTGCAATAGATTTTTTGTACTCATGAGTTCCGTTGTGTGCCGACCATGATTGAAAACAATAAGAGCGCTAGCTTTCGGCTTCACCCAGTCTGAGGTTCGAGCTCGGATGACCCGATCGTGACAATCGCAGAGGTGCTCCCTTTACTCCCTACCCGAACAATCGGGAATGTAGGGGTAAACACAGGAGCAAGGCAACCCATCTTGCGGAACATTTAAGTCAACATGGTGCATATTGTGGCGTAATAGACGAACTAGGAACGAAGCCATACAAGTATAATCATATGCAAAAGGAAAAGCTTCATAAAGGAAGCCCCCGAGTAGACGGGGTATTTGAATTTGTGTGTCACAAACAATGTTTTGACAAGGAAGTTTTTCATAAACAACTTTTTGCCAAAAAAGTATAATGATTGGTCGAACCGAACAAAATTTAAAACTGAAAGTTTTTTAGCATGAAAGCTACTTAGCTGGTTAATGTGTTCGGCATTGATGACGCCGTCCGAGCTTGATGTGGGACAAGGTTCCATTCCCCAAGCCGGTCCCGACGTGGCGGAGCGAAGAGCTCGGCACTCCGAAGTGGTGACATAGCACGGCCAATGCAGGCCGGCAGAGTGACGGCAAAGTCCCCGGCGTGGGTTAATGAAGTGTTGACAAAGCCCCCCGTCCAGCCGAGGTGACAACACTGCCCGACCCGGATCATTTACCTGTGCACAAAAAATAGTGCAAACCAGAGAAAATAGTTATAATAATAAATTAAAAAAATTGTTGCATAATAAATAATTTATGCAAAATGAGTAATAAAGGAAACATGGCATGTGCGCCGAACACTCGATGAGGTAGAGCTTTCTCGGCGAGGCCGAAGTCCCCGAGGCAACCGAACACGTCGGTATGGCAACATGACCAACAAGGTGATCATGCGAGCCGATTTACGCCGATTGGGATGACGGCGTCGGCTTGACGAAGAGACCACATGATGCAGTCAAAGTCCATTACCTGCACATGTAAAATAGTGCAGGCCAACAATAATAATATAAACATATAAAAATCCTCGCGTAATTAATTTATGCAAAGTAATTTATTTAAAGATATGTGGACTGGCGCCGAAGACAATGTCCACGCAGGGCGTCGGCGTAATGCGTTAAAGGCGTGGCAAAGCCTGAATTCACAGGTCGGTCCAAGTTCCGGATGCGGCGTTCGCCGAACTATGTACGGAAACTGACCGAACCACCATGCGATTGTCGCTAAATCGGCCACCATTTGACAGACCTGTGTACAGATGATGGAACAAACCAGAGTAATAATTTCTTGAGAAAAATAAACCAAACAAGCAAAAATTGATAGAGTTACTAGCACCTGGCTTATTTGTTGTTGTAGTTCGAAGAAAAGTGACTCCCAAAATTGGGAATCGATCCACACACCCATTGCCTGATGGATGGTGAAGCAATGACATGGCGATGCTGGTAAAGGTTGGCTAGCCAAGGCAAAGCCCCTGGTCCAGATAATGTGACGAAGTTGGTCGGCGGGTGACGCCGAAGTCTCCGCAGTAGGTTGATGAAGAGATGGTGAAGCCCCCGGTCTAGCCGAGGTGACGGAGTGGGTCGGTAAGGAGATGTTGCAGCTGTCATGTCAGCCGAGGTGTTGAAGTAATTCGGCATGATGGACATCAGCTCGAAGAAGCAACGGTGCGGCCATGCCGATGCAGGTCATAACTCGTGACGTGGTCAATGCCAGCTTGATGAAGTGACCGTGCGGTGATGCCGATGTGCCCGCTCCGTGTAATCCGTGGGGCGGCGAGGTTGGTGATGATTTATCCTTCACGATGCTGAACTCTTGTTCGGCTTGCCGAGATGATGATCCGAGGAAGTCGAGCTCGGCTCAACAAACCGACGACGTGTCTAGTGCAGGTCAGCAGCCGTGGAGCAACGTTGTCGGGCTGGTTTGACACCGGCGCGATGGTGAAGATCATATTGGAAAAGACTTTAAAATTGGTGGGATGTGTTTGGGAACAAACCACAATACCCCATACAAAACTTCCTTCAAAACGGATGTACAAAATCCTGTTCATAAAAAAAGATGAACTCGGTCGGATTTGTTCTCGTGCAAAAAACAGATCTAAAAAGTGATGCACCAATCGGAAGGTTCCCAAAGTTTGGACGGTCGGATCGAGCTGAAATGTTGAGGGGTCGTAGATATGGGAATTCCGCAGCAGATGAACGGTTGGATCTTCCAAAGGACGTCCGGGCTTGGATCTGGAGGCCATGCCCTAAACTCGTCCAGATTCTCGTCCAGATTTGATAGGGCTTCAGTATATCGTAGATTGCCGGAGATTCCTTCATTGGAACTTGACGAAATTTTGCATGGTTGTTGTAGACTTAATTCCGCGCAATTCCACCGATGCAATCGTTAAAATGACACTCGAGGAGGCGGTGCCGGTGGATACAAGTTCGTTGTCCAGAAAAACAGCACGGTCACTCAAGGGCAATGTTGACGTTGAGCCCCCGAGCTCCATGGATGATTCCTCCATGATCATGATAGAGATCGGAGTTGATCTTGATGAAGGCTCTCATCCGAACATGACGATCGGAGGTAGGGCGCAGTCCACGGTCAAGCCAAGGTGAGCAGTCGAGCCGGGGACAATGATGCCGACGGCGCAGTTGATCTGCATTTGAGTCATTGATCCTTTGCCGATCACAGAACGGAACTCTCAATGAAAGCCCCATTGTCGGTGTTAAAACCAACAGATCTCGGGTAGGGGGTCCCGAGCTATGTGTCGTGGATCGATGAGTAACAGGAGACAGGGGACACGATGTTTACCCAGGTTCAGGCCCTCTCTATGGAGGTAATACCCTACTTCCTGCTTGATTGATCTTGATGAATATGAATATTACAAGAGTTGATCTACTATGAGATCGTAATGGCTAAAACCCTAGAAGTCTAGCCTGTATGATTAGTGTCGTAATGATCTATCAACTAGCCTAGCCTTGGCTTATATAATGCACCAGAGGCCTAGGATAACAAGAGTCCTAGCCGAATACGTTGGTGGAGAGGAGTCCTTGTCTTGATCACCAAGTCTTGTGGAATACTCCTCGTATGCGGCATGGGCTGCCTGAAGTGACCCATGAGTGAACCGCCATGGGGGTCCTCGGCCCGATCCACCTGCTCGGGAGACGATGTGGTGAGTACCCCCTAGTCTAGGACACCGTCAAATATCAAGTGTTGATGGTGAATAAGACCACTTGTTTCAAGAAAGGCAAGGGTAAGAAGAACTTCAAGAAGGACGGCAAGGGAGTTGCCACGCCCGGTAAGTCAGTTGCCGGTAAGAAGCCAAAGAATGGACCCAGGCCTGAGACTTAGTGCTTTTATTGCAAGGGAAATGGTCAATGGAAGCGGAATTGCCCCAATTACTTAGCGGATAGGAAGGCCGGCAACACCAAAGGTATATATGATATACATGTTATTGATGTGTACCTTACCAGCACTTGTAGTAGCTCCTAGGTATTTGATATCGGTGCAGTTGCTCACATTTGTAACTCGAAACAGGAGCTGCGGAATAAGCGGAGACTGGCAAAGGACGAGGTGATGATGCGCGTCGGTAATGGTTCCAAGGTCAATGTGATTGCCGTCGGCACGCTACCTCTACATCTACCTTCCGGATTAGTTTTAAACCTCAATAATTGTTATTTAGTGCCAACTTTGATCATGAACATTGTATCTGGATTTTGTTTAATGCGAGATAGCTACTCATTTAAATCTGAGAATAATGGTTGTTCTAATTATATGAGAGATATGTTTTATGGTCATGCCCTGCTGGTCAATGGTTTATTTTTATTGAATCTCAAACATGATGTTACACATATTCATAGTTTGAATGCAAAAAGATGTAAGGTTGATAATGATAGTCCCACATACTTGTGGCACTGCCGCCTTGGTCACATTGGTGTCAAACACATGAAGAAACTCCATGTAGGTGGACATTTGGAGTCTCTTGATTATGAATCATTTGACACGTGCGAACCATGCCTCATGGGCAAAATGACCAAGACTCCGTTCTCCGGAACAATGTAGCGAGCAACCAACTTGTTGGAAATAATACGTACTGATGTATGCGGTGCAATGAGCGTTGAGGCTCGCGGTGGCTATCGTTATGTTCTCACCCTCACTGATGACTTAAGTAGATATGGGTATGTCTACTCAATGAAACACAAGTCTGAGACCTTTGAAAAGTTCAAGGAATTTCAGAGCGAGGTAGAGAATCAACGTGATAGGAAAATAAAGTTCTTACGATCAGATCGTGGAGGAGAATACTTGAGTCACGAGTTTGGCACGCACTTAAGGAAATGTGAAATTGTTTCACAACTCACGCCGCCTGGAACAGCTCAGCGTAATGGTGTGTCCGTACATCGTAATCGCACTCTATTGGATATGGCGCGATCTATGATGTCTCTTACCGATTGATACGTCTCCAATGTATCTATAATTTTTGATTGTTCCATGCTATTATATTACCCGTTTTGGATGTTTATGGGCTTTACTTTACACATTTATATCATTTTTGGGACTAACCTATGATACATCTCCAACGTATCTATAATTTATGAAGCATTCATGCTATATTATTATGTGTTTTGAATGTTCACGGGCTTTATTATACACTTTTATATTACTTTTGGGACTAACCTATTAACCGGAGGCCCAACCCATATTGCTGTTTTATTGCATGTTTCAGTATTTCAAAGAAAAGGAATATCAAACAGAGTCCAAACGGAATCAAACCTTCGGAAAAGTTATTTTTGGAACAGAACTAATCCCAGGAACTTGGAGTGCAAGCTAGGGGAGCATCGAGGAAGCCGCGAGATAGGGGGGCGCGCCCACCCCCTGGGCGCACCCTACCCTCTCGGGGCCCCTCGAGGCTCCCCCGACGGACTTCTTTCGCCTATATAAGCCTACGTACCCTAAAAACATCGATACAGAAGATAGATCGGGCGTTCCGCTGCCGCAAGCCTCTGTAACCACCAAAAACCTATCGGGAGTCCGTTCCGGCACCCTGCCGGAGGGGAGATCCCTCACCGGTGGCCATCTTCATCATCCGACGCTATCCATGACGAGGAGGGAGTAGTTCACCCTCGGGGCAGAGGGTATGTACCAGTAGCTATGTGTTTGATCTCTCTCTCTCGTGTTCTCTCTATGGCACGATCTTGATGTATCGCGAGCTTTGCTATTATAGTTGGATCTTATGATGTTTTTCCCCCTCTACTCGCTTGTGATGAATTGAGTTTTCCCTTTGAAGTTATCTTATCAGATTGAGTCTTTAATGATTTTAGAACACTTGATGTATGTCTTGCCGTGTTTATCTGTAGTGACAATGGGATATCACGTGCCACTTGATGTATGTTTTGGTGATCAACTTGCGGGTTCCACCCATGAACCTATGCATAGGGGTTGGCACATGTTTTCGTCTTGACTCTCCGGTAGAAACTTTGGGGCAGTCTTTGAAGTACTTTGTGTTGGTTGAATAGATGAATCTGAGATTATGTGATGCATATCGTATAATCATGCCCACGGATACTTGAGGTGACAATGGAGTATCTAGGTGACATTAGGGTTTTGGTTGATTTGTGTCTTAAGGTATTATTCTAGTACGAACTCTTGAATAGATTGATCCGAAAGAATAACTTTGAGGTGGTTTCGTACCCTACCATAATCTCTTCGTTTGTTCTCCGCTATTAGTGGCTTTGGAGTGACTCTTTGTTGCATGTTGAGGGATTGTTATATGATCTATCAATGTTATTATTGTTGAGAGAACTTGCACTAGTAAAAGTATGAACCCTATGCCTTGTTTCCTATCATTGCAATACCGTTTACGCTCACTTTTATCATTAGTTACCTTTCTGTTTTTATATTTTTCAGATTACAAAAACCTATATCTACTATACATATTGCACTTGTATCACACATCTCTTCGCCGAACTAGTGCACCTATACAATTTACCATTGTATTGGGTGTGTTGGGGACACAACAGACTTTTTGTTATTTGGTTGCAGGGTTGCTTGAGAGAGGCCATCTTCATCCTACGCCTCCCACGGATTGATAAACCTTAGGTCATCCACTTGAGGGAAATTTTCTACTGTCCTACAAACCTGTGCACTTGCAGGACCAACAACGTCTACAAGAAGAAGGTTGTGTAGTAGACATCAAGCTCTTTTCTGGCGCCGTTGCCAGGGAGGTGAGTGCTTGAAGGTATATATTTAGATCTTGCAATCAAATCTTTTTGTTTCTTGTTTTATCACTAGTTTAGTTTATAAAAGAAAACTACAAAAAAATGGAGTTGAGTTTGTCTCATACGCTTCATCTTTTTAATATCTTTCATGAGTTTGATGAAAAGGAAAAATTGTGCTCAAGTGCTAGAAGAAGAAATCTTAGAATGTTTGATACTAAATCTTTGAATGATCAGCATGATTGCAATGTTGTTAGTATGAACTCTTTAAATATCCATAGTACTAATGATGATTGCACTAGTTATGATGAAAATGTCTCTTATAAGCATGTTGATTTTTGTGGAGTAGAATGGGTTTGCATGGACACACCAAATAGAGAACATAGATATTGCAAGAGGCATAAGTATTTAAAAACTAAAGGTTTGCAAGAAAGTCTTGATGATTGTGCTAAAAGATTCAATATTTTTCGTGCCCCTTGTGAACTTTGCAATGAACATGGTCATTTAAATCTCCAATGCAAATTGTTTCATGATCGAATAATGTCCAAAAATTGTGATAACTTGATTACCCTTGGGCATCATAAAGAGCTTAGTCTTCTTTTGGGGTATGAAGAAATGAAATGTATAACTGAGGGTATTCCAAAATTTAATCTTGATAGATTTGTTGATTTTGATCTAGAGGATATTTATATGTTTTGTGCGGTGAATTGCATTGAAAATCCTTATATTGCCAATTACCTAAAGAAAAGGAAGCAAATAGAAGATGAAGACAATACTAATGAAAGGGAAGAGACTTCCCAATCTCCTCCTATTATTTCTTATGATGAATCAGGTAACGAGGAGGAGCTCTCTATTCAACCAATCTCATCAATAAGGAGCTCAAAGAGGAAGGTTGAACCCACACATAATGTGAAGAAGAAAAAGAAAAGAAGGAGCAACAAAGGTAGAAAGGTATCCCTCCAAAATGATGTTGCTCCTACTACTCATTGTGATGATGATAATTGCTATACTATTGGTGCTATCCATATTTTTAATGATGAGAGTGATTATGCTTATGATATGAAAGGGCCCAAGCTTGGGGAAGCTATGTTTGATGAGGATGAAATATTTGAGAATATATCTGCTGAAATTAATGTTTGTCCCAAGCTTGGGGATGCTATGTTTAATGAAGATGATATTTTTAGCATCCCAAGTTTTGATATGCAAAGTTGTTATGATGATAGCATGCCTCTTACCTATGATGATTATATTGATGAAAGTGGGTTTGGAAGAGTGTCAACTTTAGGAAGTAGTTATCCCACTATTTTGGAGGATGTTGAATCTTATTGTGATGAATATGAAAGTGGATTTAGAGGAGTGTCAACTTTATTTAGTGATGATTCCACTATCTTGGAAGAGGTTTCAATCGATTATGATGAGAACGAAGTTGCTACTTATGATGATTATTGTGATGAAGCTTATGCTATAAAAAGTAGTGATGATTATATTTATAAAACTTGTCATGATTATAATTACCCTTTTTCTGAACATTACTCTTTTAATGTGGAAACAATTTTTAGTGTTCAAGTCTCTTATGATACTCCCACTATTCCGAATGAGAAGAATTTTGCTTATGTGGAGAGTAGTAAATTTTCTATGCTTGTAGATCATGAAAAGAATGCTTTAGGTGCTGGTTATATTTTTAATTCATTCATGATACTACTGAAAATTATTATGAGGGAGGAATATATGCTTGTACGAATTGCAATAATATCAAGTTCCCTCTCTATGTGCTTAAAATCTTGAAGCTATGCTAGTTTTACCTCCCTATGCTAGTTGATTATTATTCCTGTAAGTTGTTTGCTCACAAAATCCCAATGCATAGGAAGTGGGTTAGACTTAAATGTTCTAGTCATATGCTTCATGATGCTCCCGCTATGTTTCAATTCTTATCTTTTATGTGAGCATCATTGTCATCATCATGCCTAGCTAGAAAGGCATTAAAGAAAAGCGCTTGTTGGGAGACAACCCAATATTTATATTACTGTTTTTGTGTGTTCACATGATTATTGTACTGTAGTAATCATGTTTTATATCTTTTGTTTCAATAAAGTGCCAAGTAAGACCTTTAGGATAGCTTACGGTGATAGTTGTGTTGATCCTGCTGAGAATCAGAAACTTTTGCATCAAGTAAATTAGTTTTGTTAATTCACAGAAACGTGCTATTTATCTTATTATTTTTTCTCTGGATTGGTACACGAATTGCTTAGGACTTCTTAATTTGGTAGGAAGTTTGGAGTTCCAGAGGTATACATTTGATACAGATTACTACAGACTGTTCTGTTTTTGACAGATTCTGTTTTCTATGTGTTGTTTGCTTATTTTGATGAATCTATGGCTAGTATTAAGTGGTATGAACCATAGAAAGTTGGAATAAAGTAGATATTACACCAATATGAATTTAGAATGAGTTCATTACAGCACCTAAGTGGTGGTTTTATTTTCTTATACTAACGGAGCTTACGAGTTTTCTGTTGAGTTTTGTGTTGTGGAGTTTTCAAGTTTTGGGTAAAGATTCGATGGACTATAGAATAATGAGTGGCAAGAGACTAAGCTTGGGGATTCCCAAGGCACCCCAAGGTAATATTCAAGGACAACCAATGGCCTAAGCTTGGGGATGCCCCGGATGGCATCCCCTCTTTCGTCTTCGTTCATCGGTAACTTTACTTGGAGCTATATTTTTGTTCACCACATGATATGTGTTTGGCTTCGAGCGTCATTTTATTTTGTTAGTATTTGCTTTCTGTTATTTAGATTAATGTTTTGCATCTTTAGTTTCAGTAAAAATGCCAAGGATAGCCTTTACCATGCTTATTTTGCTAGTATACATGTTGCTGTTTGAAAACAGAAAGTTTACCGCTGTTACAAAAATTCCCTAGAAAAGTCAGAGAATGGTATAATGTTGAAACTTTTTGCATATTGAGCTCTGTTAAATCTTCTACAACTTAGTAATTTTCTCATAATTTTTGGAGTTAGGGAAGTATTTATACTCTTGCATTCTTTACAGACTATACTGTTTTGGCAGATTGTTGTTATGGTAGCATTGTTTGCATATGTTTGCTTGTTTAATGATTCTATTTGAGGATAGGAGTATTAAATATGCAGAGGTATTTAGTATGCAATGTTGAATAATAATTTTAGTGATTTATTACAGTATAAAATGATAAGGTTTTGCATTGGTTTATACTAACCTATCTCACGAGTTCTTGTTGAGTTTTATGTGGATGAAGTTTTTGAGAAATAGAGAAACCATGATATGAGAGGAATTAAGGAGACACAAAAGTTCAAGCTTGTGGATGCACAAGGAACCCCAAGATAATATTCCAAGAAGTCTCAAGCATCTAAGCTTGGGGATGCCCTGGTAGGCATCCCACCTTTCTTCACCAACAACTATCGGTTAGTATCGGTTGAGCCTAAGTTTTTGCTTCTTCACATGAGTTGTGCTGTCCTTACAATGTCATTTTATTTTGTTTTGCTTGCTGTTTGAATACAATACCAAGATCTGAATTTATTAAATGAGAGAGAGTCTTCACATAGTTATATAATTATTTAGCTACTCATTGATCTTCACTTATATCTTTTTGGAGTAATTTTTCATTTACTCGTGTGCTTCACTTATATCCTATGAGTAAATTGTTGAATGAGTTGATTGTCATAAATCTAAATTTATATATGTTTCATTTTCTTATCCCATGGGGAGTAATGACTTCACATCTAAGAAGTAGAGGTTGTAAATTAATTGAAGGTTAGCAAGCATTGTATTGGTCACTTGAACAATTCATGAAATAATATTGAAGGAAGAGAGATCCCACATATAAATATACTTTCTTAGACATATTTTATAATTGTGAGCACTCATTAAGTATGACATGTGTTGACACCAGATTTTGGCATGACATAAAAAGAAAATGAGATGGCTTCGAGTGAAAGGGTTTTCAGCATGGAAAGTTTCACATCGCCGAGAGGAACAACTTTGATGCTTAAGTCATAGCCATCCGACCGCATCTCTAAGGCCGAAGTTGTGCTCAAAGTACTGGATTTTGTATTCAGAACACTGTTCGGCTCATTACGCCGCCAAGACGGCCTTGTATAGAAGAATTATCTCCATGAATTGTCTTCGTCTCGTCGAAACGATCGATTCTGATATAAAGATCATTGCAATCCGAGGTCGTATGCAAAAGTTAGAGCCCGCACAACGAGACCCTCGAGCGAGCAAAATATGACGCCCGGAACCAGACACATATGTGGGTGTGTCTAATGAGATGCGTGAATAATTTGCTGTTTTGCACGAGAGATTGACCCTCGAGATGACCTCTGATGAGAAAACGTTCAACATGAAAGATGTTCGTCTCATCGAAATGGTCAAGATTGCTTTTGTGATCGTTTCCATCCGAGGTTTTTTGTCACCACAAAAAGGACCCTCAAAGTACAGCCAGTTTAAACCGAGCAGTTTTGGAAAGTTCGGATAAAACCAGTCCGAATTTGACTAGGATTTTGGACGTGAATTGATGTAATTTTCTTGTAAGGAAAGCTTATATAAATAATTTGCTTGTACGGGAAGTCCAGCCGCCTTTTATATATGTTGGGGGTGACGGCCGATTGGAACAATACACAATCGAACAAATCAATATACTACTTTTTCCTGTCTACATTTTATCTCCACCGTTTTTCTCTCTCGTTCTTCGCTGTTCTTCGTATTTGAGAGCTGCGAATCCCGAGGCTCTAGGGGCGAGCGAATCGACCTAGGGCAGCCCATAGCCGCCGCACTCCCTGACGGGGTCCCTCCCGGGGGTGTGGGGTTTTCGGGTCTGCAAAAGCGCCCGTCGACTATCTTGCGTATCGCGCTGTCTGTCGGGTCTCCTTCGACGTGAGCTGCGGTGCATCACCCCCGGCGTTGAGGGTACACGTGATGTGTTCGTGTGTCAACACACTTTTTGGCGACTCCGCTGGGGAACGAGGATCAATCGTCATCATCCACCATGTCTAATATTCCCAAGCCATCTGAGGTAGACGCCGATAACATCATCAAGCCCAGCCCTGATGAGATATCGGCTGATCATCGCCAAGTCTATGAGGAGTACAAGAAGGCGCGCGAGGAAAAGGAATTGCAGGAGTTCCTTGCAAAGTTCAAGAAGGATCACCAAGGCAACATCACTCCGATTGAAGAAATCAAGTTCCCTCCTCTTCAAGCCGAGCAGGTTAAACCCTCTATAAGTACTGCCTTTTCTCCTGAGCAGTGGGCTGAGATTGAAAGTTGTATTGCTGATGGTAACAATCTAGTCTATCAAACTTTCATAGAAAATACTAATGCTCAGAAGAATACATCTCAATCGTCTAGTGGCAATGATGGTGTAGCTGCTAGTGTGCAAAACCCTAATCTGGCTTTACCTATTGCATCGCGCCTCCCGTGCTGATGGCTTATTATCCTACCCAAACAAATCAGATTGTGACTGCAACCATCAACCCTATTATCAGCATGCCAGGTTCGGTGGCAACGCCGAACCAAACCCTACCTACAGCTACAACCACTCGACCACTACCAAATTATGGGTCGACATACATGCCACAATTCCTACCTACAGCTAGTAACCCTACTCCTCCTATGCCACTGCCACAAGCTTCATCGTCCAATATGGATGATGGTTTAGCTAATCTTAGAGAGGAGATGGCTAAGATGCTTCGAGAGAATTTTGGAGTTGAGTTACCTCGGAATCGGATTTACCAAAAGCCGTACCCCGAGTACTTTGATGCCATCCAGTGCCCTCTAGGATATAAAATTCCAGATTTTGTTAAGTTTAATGGAGAGGGCACAAAAACCACATGGGAGCATGTTAGTCAATATTTAGCACAATTGGGTGAGGCAGGCTCATTGAATGAATTGAAAGTGCATTTATTTCCTTTATCATTAACTGGTACCACATTTTCATAGTTTTCTTCTTTACCACATGGTTCTATTCGTGTTTGGTCGCAGCTCGAGCAGAAATTTCATGATCACTTTTATAGCAGCGACAGTCAACTCAAGTTGTCACATCTAACATCGGCTAAACAGAAGCATGATGAATCAGTCTTCGATTATGTGAAGAGATTCAGAGAAACAAAAAACCGGTGTTTTAGTTTGGTGATAACCGAGAGGGACTTGGCAGACCTAGTGTTGAATGGTTTGAGAACTCCCATTAGAGAAAAGTTAGAAGGCTACGAGTTTTTAAATATCAACCAAGTCTTACAAAGGGCTTTGGCTCAGGAAAGCCGAAGCAAGGACCTCAAAGAAGTGCATAGATGTCAGGACCCCGACTCAATGCCACATCGATCTAGCATGTAACACCTCATATCACTTTGCGGCCTCACGCACGGTATTCCCACGGGTGTCGCCTTACCTTAGCCCGGGACCGTTTGCGCCTTTTGGCACACGTATATGATAGTGTCGCTAGCATCCATATGATAAGGAGCCCGGGCTGACATGGCTAGTCGTAAACCCAAAGTGGCACAGACTTACAGGGACAGGCATCCATGAGCCAGCATCGAACGTGTCGGTCATCAGCGAGTGAATCCAGGCTGTAGCACTAGGCTAGCAGGACTCCGGTGAACCGGGCTGTAGCAGGCTAACAGGACTCCGGTATTCATCGCGTGACATTTCCCCGAAGGGACAGACACAGGAATGAAGAAGGACACATGCCGGCCAGCCTAAGTGTTCCGGAGCGGTAGCGAGCTACCATGGCTCGGTGGAAACACTAGGAGACATTTCCCGGTAAGAGAGGCTACTAAAGATAAACAACTAGATGGTCAGATCCCACACATACCAAGCATTTCAATAACATACACACAATATGCTCGATATGTGCAAATACAACATGGCATCACAACATGACTCTAGACTCAAGTAATTTATCAATAGGCTCCGAGGAGCGAGATATTACAAACATGGGTCTCATGACCCAACATTCAGAGCATACAAAACAAAGCACAAGCGGAAGCTATCATGTCTGAGTACAGACATCTATAAATGAAAAAGGCTGAGAAGCCTGACTATCTACCAAATCCTGCCGAGGCACAAGATCGTAGCTGAGGTAACAAGCTAAACGTCGAAGACCACGCGGAAATACTAGTGAGACTGAAGTCTCTCTGCAAAAACATAAAATAGGCAAACGTGAGTACAAATGTACCCAGCAAGACTTACATCAGAACTATCTACATATGCATCATTATCAACAAAGGGATGGTGGGGTTTAACTGCAGCAAGCCAGCTTTGACTCGGTGGCTATCCTGAACTACGACTGCAAGTAACTCTTTTGAGGTGGCGCACACGAGTCCACATATTCACCATATCAATACACCACTATGGATCCGCTCCCGTCTCCCTACGAGAACGCCATCCATAGCACTCACGCTTATCTTGCATATTTTAGAGTATCCACTTTCACTTGTCTATGAACTGATATAAGCAACCCAGAAGTCCTTTTCCGCGGACACGGCTATTCGAATAGATGATGATAACCCTGCAGGGGTGTACTTCTTCACACAAGCTCTCACCACTTACCGCCGTTTACACGACATGTACTCGGCAACCTTCAAGCGGAAGCCCAACGTGGGTGTCGGCCACGGCCTACCTAAACACTCGAGTCTCTAGTCCAGGTTTATCGCCTATTCGGGTTCCATCCATGAGGAGATCCGGCCGGAGTTTCGCTCACAGCCCCAAACGATGTGAACAGGGTTCTGTGACACCAAACGGGCGCCCGGTACACCGTGCCACGTGCCTACCGCATCACAGCCCACCCCTACGGTCAGCGCTGCCCACGGCCTCCAGCATACTACAAACACCAGAAACTACTTGCAACTCCTGGACAGAGGACAAGGGTGATCAAGAAGCCGAGAGGGTCCATTGGTTTCGGGCCCAATGCGTGGTAGTAGCTGAATCATGGATCACAAACACAGAACTTAGTTCCTGAGGACGGCTGCAATGAGACAACCCACCATGTACTCCTACATGGCCTCTCACCGCTACCTTTACCAAATCGTGTTCACACGCTTAGCTCACACACCGTAGGACATGTTCACACACCTCTGATTCATCCCGGATGAATCAGACCTGACTCGACACTAAGCAGTAGTAGGCATGACAAACAAGCATGAATGAGTAGGCACAACAGGGCTCAAACAACTCCTACTCATGCTAGTGGGTTTCATCTATTTACTGTGGCAATGACAGGTCATGCAAAGGATAAAGGGGTTCAGCTACCGCAGCAGGTAGCAGATGAATCGTTGTTGTCCTAATGCAGTAAAAGAGAGCAGGAGCGAGAGAGTGGGATTGTATCGGAATGAACAAGGGGGTTTTGCTTGCCTGGCACTTCTGAAGATAACATTGAGTCTTCATCAGTGTCAACGATCACAACGTCGGAACATCGTCTACCGGGAGGGAACAGATACCGGCAACAAAGAAGAACACAATCAATGCAATGCACAAAATGATGCATGCTATGACATGGCAATATGAATGTGTTTTGAGCTAATGCAACTAGCAACAGATTAAATGAAGTTGGTTTGAATACAAGATTCAAATTCAAACTCCATATGTGATTATTCAAATGCCATTTAATTGATTTGTGCTATACAGTAGCTATAAGTTGTTCTAACATGCATAAAAATGGTACAGATGGATTCCTTGAATTTTTCTGATAATTTTTCATATATAATTTATTTCATTTGGAGTTACGGTTGAATTTCTATGATTTTTAGAAGTTTAGGACATTTTCTGAAAATAATAAATCATTTAAGAATTATTTAAATTCCAGAAAACATTTACTGTGTCAGCAGTGCGTCACCGTGACGTCAGCAGGTCAACAGACGCTGCTGCTGGTCAAACCTGACGTGTGGGGGCCACACGTCAGTGACACAGGGTTGTTTAACTCACTGACAGGTGGGACCGGTCAACGGCCACGTCAGCTAGGTCAACTCCGACGCGTGGGGCTACTGTGGTTAACTTAAACTAAACAGGGGTTAAACCGTGGTTAGTTAAGGGCACGGGGCCCATATGTCATCGACACGCGACACTGACTAAACGCGATTAGCACGTAAACTAATGGTGCCACGTCAGCCACCGGAGACCAGCCGGCGGCGACCACAGGACACGGCGGGGCATGCCGGACTTACGCTAGAGGCGTCAGCTTGGCGCGCTGAGGGCACCAGGGGATGGCCCTTGCTCTCGCGCATCCAGAGGACCAAGTGGGAGGTCGTGGGGTCGCCGGAACTCATGCCGGCGACGAGCTTTGGCGGCGATGGTGTTCGGTGGTGCTCGGGCGCGTCGCTACGGTGCATCAGTGAGCAAATGGAGAGGCTGGGCAGCACCTGCTAGACATGGGGAGCACTAAGAGCAGCACAGTGAGGCCAGGGGAGCACGGAGGCTATGCGTGCAGCAGCAATGGCGGACGGTGGCTTCGGTGCTCGTGGGGAACGGCGCTACGGCACGGAGGAGAGCATGTTGAGTTAGGGGAGAAGGTCAGTGGCTCACGGCGATGACGAGGGGACGCTCGGCCAGGTCGGGGACGGTCCGGAGCCGACGAATTTGACGAAGATGGCCGGCGGTCCCGAGGTTGAAGAAGACATCGAGGGCGGTGTTGCGGCACGTCCGGGGCCTCGTGGCTCGTTGAGGAGGTAGAGGACGAAGTGGCAGAGTTTCTGGGCGCCTCGGTGAGGCGTGGGGTGGCCGGTGGCCGTGGTGGCAGCGAACGGCGGCGTCGGGTGCGCTCGGGTGTGGCGC